>NW_025939107.1:0-64493 GCF_000764305.2 Hyalella azteca | reverse complement strand
ACCGCTACCGCTACTGAAAATGTAGCGGCCGCTACATGTAGCGCGCCATTGCCCACCTCTGCATTTATATAACTTGAGACGTATCCTTTTACTATTCTGAGTATAGCTCGGCAATTGAAATGATTTTTGCTACGAAAACATGTTGTGGTTTAATATGGTACTTAATCTTGACGGGCAAATAAAAATTGGAAAAACACGTTTTTTTCAAAAATTGTGTTCTTTGATGGTTTGGAGGAGGCCATACTAGCTGTAGCTGGTGACATCGGCTGACTGGACAGACTTTGATTTGCCTCCAGCTCAATCACAAAATCAGATTCATCGATCTTGCCTTTAAACAATCTCCTTCAACAAAAAAGCTTGGAAAGAAATATCAACAACATTTTAAAATGCAACAAAATTTAAGTTGTAAAAAATTTAATAGTTTGATCTTAAAAAAAACTCGGAATATCTATGTGTATCCTTTCTAAATAACGTGAAGGGGAGCGCCTGGGTCAAAATCGAAAATTTTGACTTTTTCGGTTTTTATACTCATCTTAAAGCTTACATTCTGACGCATCTAACGGTACCAAAACCATCTCTGTACGTTGATTTATGCGTTCACGACAGATTGCGAAAGGGTTAGGGGTGGTGGAGTTCCTTAACATTTAATATAGGCCTAAATTACCGGTAGCACACTTAAATAGCTAGTCTGAACACGCTGTGCTTCAGTTATCCGCGTGCAGTCATATGAGATGGTTCTCGTGCCGTCGTTCGCACCATCCTTGATAGAAATTGAGCTCCAATATCGTGTAGTCTTGCAACCTTGCACCCTTGAATGTCTTTTTCGAGGCGCGCGTGACTTTGTCAGGCCCTACTGAAAAGTTAACTTATTGTCACTGCAAACCTATCTCCTCCTAGAGTTTTGAAGCTACATCAATGAGACAAACACCATTCGATTTGGAATTAGCTTGCCTCGAGCACCATATTAGTCCCTATAGACAAGACATGCTAACAGGTGCACACAAAAAAAGCCATTCATACCGGAGACCTAACTCAATACATAAACGCACGGATGACCCATAGCAAAATTGATTACACGAAAAGCAGGGATAACCATTTGCGTTATGAAGACCAATACCACAGTTGACAAATTGGTCTGCACGTCAAATCGCGGCAAGCGAGAACTTCCAGATCACACGAATATAGGGTTCGTCCCCAGGTGAAGTTAATTCGCTTCAAATATTCTATTACCGAGGGAATTTCAATGAAGGAGCTTTACTCGAAGGGCTCTGAACCTCGAGCTCGAAGGTAAATCTGGTGCCCACGTCCACCTGGAATATCCATCAAATACACACAAAATAGGTTTAATTAATATTATAGTCAAACTAAGCTATTCCACAAAATTACAATCGATCGGCGGATGTTTGCCAGTATTTATCCTGTGCATCTCCACACGTTAGAAATGTGTAAATAAACAGTGTAGAACTTTAAACCAAGTTAATAGTTAGGTCGTGTACCATATATTCACAAGATGCATAAGCTTACCCGCCACTCAAAGAGATCATGAATGTCACCTCTGCTGTATTCTAATAACAATAGGAACAATTTTTGGTATTGAATCTTAAAAAAATTACGGAATAATTGCCAAAGATTCACGCGACACGAGGTTGCAGTCACCACCCCGCGCTGATCATTAAAAAGAGACAGGGCGAATGCAACGCATCCTACTTGTTGCCAGCGTGAACCTGGACAACCAAAAGACGGACGTATAGCGCAGCTAAAATATCTTCAACAATCGTTGAATGAATCGCCCATTCATTGCAACATATTCAGAGTATTTATATTCAGTACTTTTATTACTTTATATAGGTTCCCTCCACTCTTTTAATAATTATCTATTTGCATACGTCGCTATTCACACTAAGACGCCACAGGTTCTGACGACTACCTCCTTCCAACCCTACCGTCAATTTGACAGTTAAGGGTTCAAAAATAATACAGCTCCAAACTATTAGCATCGAAATGCCACTCAGTGCGAATAAACTTAGAGACATATCCCATACTACTGAACACTACAAGAAAACTCATTGTATCAGAAAACGATTACATGCTAAACTAAAATATACTACTTCATAACGGTCAAACTTCACAGTTGTCAGTATCAATACTACGTAACTGAAACAGACACAAATAGATCATATTATGGTCTGAAGCATTAATTCTAGCGAATTAGAGGAGAAAGAAAATGACACCTGATTTGTACCTGACCTCTTGTACGAGTGTCTTCGTTGTTGTGGCATTTCTCCTATTCCTCAATTATCACTTAGCCTCCTGAGTTGTTAACGTCGACTCTTTTCTTACCAGCTCGCTAGCCCGCCACCTGAGACCTCCCGTCCATTGTGGGTGATCAATGGTTTGAGAAAATTACAATTATTTAGGCCTTCTGCTTCATTGGTGTTATTCTCATATTCCAAATTTCAAGCAGATCCGTTCAGGTTTGAAGGACTTATGAATTGTTCGGATGCCTAAACATTGCGTTTATTCGTTTGAATTGAAAACGAAATAATGCAAAAATCTGAAATTGTTGCTTTCGTAGGGCTATGATATTATATAACTAAATTGCAAATGTCAAGCATATCCGTTCAATTTTGAAGTACTATTGAGTAGTTCGGTTCAGCGAAAAGTTAAGTTTTGCGTTTCACGCCGCAGACGAGTTGGCAAGCGAGTTAGAGAATAAAATAGAATAGAAGTGTCGGCATTGAAGAAATATGCCCATGGCATGTTGCCGATTCTTGTACTTTTCGTGACTTGATTCCACAAGGGGTCCAGCCTTTTGAACCCGAAGTCGGATCCGAAGTGTCGATTCCATAACTAAGAGTTCAGCTCTCATGAGGCTTACAGTTATTGAAGTTCATATCGACTTGACTGGGAAATGAATGTTAAAATCAATATACATGACGCACATATAACTTCAAATGTGAATGGATCTTAGATGAGAATAGAAATTTCCAGAAACAGAATTTCCAAAATTTTTTAACAATATAGTTAATGACGCAACCGTTTTTTAGACCCACATCCTTTATAAAAACTAATTGAATGAGATTCTATGTAAAAATGTCAATTTCGAGATCAGGATTCATTTAATTTTAAAATTTGCTGTGGCTGAGCTGCAACCGGCACAGTAGCACACGCACATGATGCAATCATTCAACATTTTCGCTAAGTTTCACAGGCTTTTCAGCCTCCGAAATTTAATCTTTTCTATCATGTATAAAATTAACATTCGAACGAGATGGCGCCGACATTNAATGAAAACATTTCATCTCAATAGACTTTCTCTGAGAACATTTCGTCTCACATCATTCTTAAAAATAGCGTCTCATAAGGAAACAATTAACATATAAATTAAAATTAACATAGTCGTAATTAACATAGAACATAGATAATGAAGAAAATTTATCACAAATAATGGTTCAGTTGACTACATGAAAATGTATTTTTTTTCTCCCAGATATTTCGGGGAAAAAATTAGTAGCAGCTAAATTTTCATAGATATAAGCACCATGTGAATGAGTGCCAATTTCTCACGACTTAGTGAGAAATTGGCACCTAACTTGCCGGCCATATTGTTGAATAAGAACGCGGTGTAGCATTAAAACTGAATTGCCGACATGATGCATGTGAGCTCAGTAGGTGAAGTTTGGTAGTGCCCGCAGTTAAAAATTTCGTACCTGTTGTTGAATCAAGGGCTCAGAAAGTTATGTTGCTTTTGTAAATCAGTATTATACTTAAACGACATCAACATTGTCATTTATTTCTTCCTTCTTTCATTCCATGTAAATCATTACTCTGACGACAGAACTGCATGTAAATTGACCGACTTGCCTCATGCATTAAAAACAATTATCGCTCATATACCTAATTAGGACTCAGAGTACAAAAAATAACTTCCATAATTTGAATGTTGTGAGATGAACATCCGGCCGGACGCATATAAATGCAAGTTAGCCATAGAAAACCCATATTTAGTTGTCGTGCCAGCTATGAGTGATATCCAGATTTGGTGATAAAATTTCATAGCCTAATACTTAAATATGGAATGAACGCCTATTTTAGCATGATGTCTCGAGAACCATAATGATCATTTGAAACGATAAGATCTAACAATTCAAAACGCTTATATTTGAGGCAAACAATTTTCAAACAACACTAAATTAACGATGATTGCTGTGTACAACTTGCTAAATATTATAATAAATGTCTGTTTGTAAGAAGATTTTAATTTCACGCTTCTAGAGGCATTGATATGATATAAAAAAGTATGTTGACTCTTTGAACAGTTCTGTAGAAACTATTCGAAAACGATTGCTGATATATTCAACAATCGTTGAATGAATCGACCATTCATGCAGCATATTCAGAGCCGCAAGTGAGTTTAGGTACACTGAGAGAGAAAACAAGTTTATTATCAGCATTTCTAATAATTAAATCAATGTGAGTTTCCTCCACTCTTTATTACTACCTATTACCACCCGTCATGGTCCATGCTGTGACGTTATTAACTCCTAGCTTTAACTATCTCTCATCTCTATTGCCGTCTGATTGACGAATTAGGGTACAAAAATAAAAAAGTTACGCGCAGGGAGGAACACCGAAAGTTTTGCAACATATGATACATATAACAGACCACTGAACACCACAAAAAAACCTAACGTATCAGAAAACATTTGTATCGCAAACTAAACTAGACTACCTCACCGCGTTCAAACTCCATAGCTAGTCGGCAGTATCAATACTAAGTGAAACAGACACAAATAGATCATATTATGTTCTGAAGCATTAATTCTAGTAAATTAGTGAAGAAATTGGCACCTGACTTGTACCTGACCTCTTGTATGAGTGTCTTCGTAGCTGTTGCATTTCTAATATCCCTCAATTGTCATTTGGTCTCTTTGAGCTGTTATGTTAACGTTGACTCTTTTCTTACCAGCTTCGCTAGCCCGCCACTTGAGGCTTCCCGTCCATTGTGGGTGATTATTGATTTGAGAAAATTTTAAATAATTTAGACCTTCCGCTTCGCTGGTGTAGTTTTTAGATTCAAAATTTCAAGCAGATCCGTTCAGGTATGAAGGACTTATGAGCTGTTCGGCTGCTTAAAAATTTCTTTTATGCGTTTTAATTGAAAACGAAATAAAGCTGTCAAGCTTCCTATCACAGCAGTAAGTTCAGCAGGTAGTGCCTGCAGTTACAATATTCGTTCAAAAATTTCAACCTGTTGTTTAATCCTGTGCTCAGAAAGTTGTGTTGCTTTTGCAAATCAGTATTATACTTATACGACATCAACATTTTCATATATATTTTCCTTCTATCGTTCCATGTAAATCATTACTCTGACAACAGAACTGCATGTAAATTGACCGACTGTCCACATGCTTTAAAAACAATCATCGCTTATATACCTAATTAGGACTCAGAGTTCAAAAACCAACGTCCATAATTTGAATGTTGTGTGATGAATATCCGGCCGGACACATCCGGAACGCACAAATTAGACTTTAAAAATCCATACGTAGATGCCGTGCCAGTTTTGAGTGAATTCTATCTCTCGTGATAAGTTTCCAATGCTTAATACGTAGATATAAATTGAAAGCCTGTTAGCATGATGCCTCGAGAATCATAATGATCAATCGGATCGTTATGATCCAACAATTTTAGAAGCTCATATTTAATGCAAACAATTCTCAAACAAAACTAAACTCACAATGTATTCCATGATAAATCTTTTAACAAATGTCTGTATGTAATATATTGGAAGATTTCAATTTCACGCTCCTAGAGGCAATGATATGAATATGTATGTTGACTCTCTGAACCGTTCTGCAAAAACTACTCGAAAACTATTGTTGATATCTTCAACAATCGTTGAATGAATCGTCCATCCATTGCCACATATTCAGAGTATTTATTATCCGTTATTACTAAATATAGGTTTCCTCCACTCTTAATAATCACCTATTTACATCTGTCGGTATCCTCACTAAGACGCTACAGGCTCTCATAACTACTTCCTTCCAACCCCACCGTCATTATGACAGTTATGGGTTAAATAATGGAATAACATATTAACATCCAGATCCAAGTAATTATTTGTAAATGGAATTGGGAACATATCCAGACTACTGAACACTACAAGGAAACTCATTGTATCAGAAAACGATTACATGGTTAACTCAAATATACTACTTCATAACGGTCAAACTCCACAGTTGTCAGTGTCAATTCTAACTGAAAAAGACACAAATAGATCATATTATGTTCTGAAGCATTAATTCTAGCGAATTAGTGGAGGAAGAAAATGACATCTGACTTGTATCTGACCTCTTGTACAAGTGTCTTCGCTTATGTAGCATTTCTCCTATCCCTCAATTAACTTAGCCTCCTTGAGTTGTTAACGTCGACTCTTTTCTTGCCAGCTTCGCTAGCTCGCCACTTGAGACCTCTCGTCCATTATGGGTGATTAATGATTTGAGAAATTTTATATAACTAAATTATTGTAGACTTTCCGCTTCGCTGGTGTAATCTTTATATTCCAAATTTCAAGCAGATTCGTTCAGTTTTGAAGGACTTATGAGTTGTTCGGTTGCCTAAACATTGCGTTTATTCGTTTGAATTGAAAATGAAATGTAAAAATCTGAAATTTTTCCTATCGCAGAGCAACAATAATACATATCTGTATTCCAAATTTCAAGTAAATCCTTTCAGTTTTGAAAAACAAATGAGCGAAAAGTTTGGTTTTACATTAGTCCGCACTAGAGTTTGCATGCAGACGAGTTTGGAGAAGTGTGGATGAAAGTTCATGTAGCCTTAAGGGGGAAATGAATGTTAAAATTAATATACATGACGCATGTACAGTATAACTACTAATGAGACTGGATCTTAGATGAGAATAGAAATTTCCAGAAACAGTCTCAAATTTCCAACAATATAGTTAGTGACACAAACGTTTTTTATATTTAAATCATTCATAGAAACTGTTTCGATGAGACACTATGTAAAAATATCAATAGCGAGATTAGAATTCATTTAATTTAAAATTTAATTATTAGGGCGCCGACATAGGTCCACATATACTGATGACATAGCGTCATTTTAGGTATAACTAATGTATGCACGAGTCGGTAACGCACAGAAAATAGTCCCACTTTGAAAAAATTTCGTTTCTCACATGAAATATATATTTCTATTGTCGACATTTATCGTAACTACTGTTGTTTCATTCCTAAATTAATTATCGCTTTCAGGTCTTCGTTTATTCTGAATAAATTATACTCAATTCACACAGTATATTTTATTTTGTGCGGGGCTCCTATCATATTTTTTCATGGAATTTATAAAATTTGGTTTCACTTTACTGAACATTCCCCTTATGTTAATCACACCGATGGAGCCCTAATCTTAACAAAACTAATAACGGAAAGTCTCAATTTGGAAAATGTTCTCGATGTTATTATTATTCACAGTGCCAGCCTCTCATCATTCTTAAAAATAGCGTCTCACAAGAAAACAATTAACATAGAAATTAAAATTAACATAGAACATAAATAATGAGGAAAACTTATCACAAAATATTGGTTCAGTTGACTACATGAAAATGTATTTTTCTCTCCCAAATAATATCGGGGGAAAAATTAGTAGCAGCTAAATTTTCATAGATATAAGTACAATGCGAATGAGTGCCAATTTCTCACGACTTAGTGAGAAATTGGCACCTAACTTGCCGGCCATATTGTTGAATGAGAACGCGGTGTAGCATTAAAACTGAATTGCCGACATGATGCATGTGAGCTCAGCAGGTGAAGTTTGGTAGTGCCTGCAGCTACAAATTTCGTACCTGCTGTTGAATCATGTGCTCAGAAAGTTATGTTGCTTCTGTAAATCAGTATTAAACTAATACGACATCAACTTTTTCGTATATTTCTTCCTTCTATCGTTCCATGTGAATCATTACTCTGACGGAACTGCATGTAAATCATTACAGAACCGCATGTAAATTGACAGACTGGCCACAGGCATTAAAAACTATCATCGCTCATATACCTAATTAGGGCTCAGAGTACAAAAAATAGCGTCCATGATTTGAATGTTGTGAAATGAACATCCGGCCGGACGCATAAACATGAAAGTTAGCCTACGAAAACACATGCTTATTTTTCGTGCCAGCTGTGGGTGAAATCCAGATTTGGTGATAAAATTTCATTGCCTATCACGTAAATAGGAAATGAACGCATGATGTCTCGAAAATTATAATGATCATATGAAACGATATGAACTAACAATTCGAAACGTTCACATTTGAGGCAAACAATTCTCAAACAACACTAAACTCATGATGATATAAATACACAGACTTTGCTAAATATTATATTTTTTTTCTCCGAAGATTTTAATTCCACGCTTCTAGAGGCACTGATATTATATGATTAAGTATGTAGACGCTTGGAACCGTTCTGTAAAAACTATTCAAAAATGATTGCTGATATATTCAACAATCGTTGAATGAATCGTCCATTCATTGTAGGATATTCAGAGCCGCAGGTGAGTTTAGGTACACTGAGAAAGAAAACAAGTTTATTATCTGTATTTCTATTAATTAATGTAAGTTACCGCCATTCTTTATTAGTACCTATTACCATCCGTCATAGAAAACGCTATGACGCTACTGGTTCCTATGCATCGCTACTGGTTCCTATTAGACTCCTGCGTTTGGTATTTTTTTATCCGAGACGAGACGAGACAACAGGCTCTGTCCCGGTTCGCAATAATAAAACCGGGACAATTTTCAGCCCTCCATAGGAATTCCAGGACGATACCGAGACGAGACGAGACATCCCGGTTAAAATAGGTACCTTAAAATTTCCCGGAATTTATAGCCATTTTAACGAGACAAAACGAGATGAATCAATTATTGATGTGGTGTAAACTTTGGCTTACCATCATACATTTATACAGAGCTGGGCAGCGCTACTTTGAAATGTAGCGGCCACTACCGCTACATGCTCTAAATGTAGCGGGCGCTACCGCTACAATTGCTTAAATGTAGCGCCGCTACCGCTACATGCTCTAAATGTAGCGGGCGCTACCGCTACAATTGCTTAAATGTAGCGCCTCTACCGCTACCGAAAATGTAGCGGCCACTACATGTAGCGCGCTACTGCCCATTTCTTGTAACAACTAACATGTTGACACTAGTAACAGGCTGAGGTTGACAACATTACACCGAAATCTTTCGTACAGTTTTATTCTGTAATTTATATTATGTATATGTATCATGCTGGTTTTTAAACAATATTTAATACTATTAAGTAATATCTAAAGGCTTTATCTATAAATGTAGCGGTAGCGCTGTAGCGGCAAAACCTCGTACCGCTACTTAGCGGGCGCTACCGCTACCGCTACAATTGCTTAAATGTAGCGCCGCTACCGCTACTGAAAGTGTAGCGGCCGCTACATGTAGCGCGCTACTGCCCACCTCTGTATTTATATAATAACTTGAGACGTATCATTTTACTATTCTGATTGGATCTCGGCAATTGAAATGATTTTTGCTACGAATACATGTTGTGGTTTAATATGGTGCTTAATCTTGACAGGCAAATAAAAATGTACAAACACTTTTTTTTCAGAAATTGTGTTCTATGATGGTTTTGAGGAGGCCATACTAGCTGTAGCCTGTAGCTGGTGACATCGGTTGACTGGACATACTTTGATTTGCCTCCAGCTCAATCAAAGAATCAGATTCATCGATCTTGCCTTAAGTAATCTCCTTCAACAAAAAGTTTGGAAAGAAATATCAACAACATTTTAAAATACAACAAAGTTTAAGTTGGAAAAAATATAATAGTTTGATCTTCAAAAAATAACTCGAGATGTCCATATGTATCCTTTCTAAATAACGTTAAACAAGACCAAGTGTTTGATAACAATTCAGGAAACTGCGCAATTGTGAAGATTTCCTGGAGGCGTAGGACAAAATGTTACTAAGGCAGAGATAATCTTATACTAGCTTTAGTTTATTAGGAATATCTTACCAGAACTCCACTCCTCTGTCTACTAATTGGCCTACTAATCTAGACACAGTCACACTGCGTCCCTACTCCCTATGCGCTCCACGGCGCCTGAACTCGTTCCGAACGCGTAATAAACTCGACTCATATTCGTACGGTTCCCATAAGTGCCATCAAAGCCTTAGCTAAGACTTAAGATTAAAATTTTTGACTTTAGACTTAAGAGTAACATGCTCAGCCATGCATACGTCGACAGGTTTGCGGTGTTTGTCGGACCACTAATTAACTGCCATGTCAGTTAGTCAGACAAACTTTGCTAAATCTGCAATTAACTAAATTTAACTGGTAACTGTCTATGGCCCTATTAGCAATAAAGGGCTAACATGTCATTCTTTAACCCATGTTTTCGAAATAAATTCGTATCGTAATCGAAAAACTTGTTTCGTCTTAAATAATTAAGACAAATCTCGTCTCGTCTCGTTATGTCTCGTTTCAAATCTGTCTGTCTCGTCCCGGTTCATAATTTACCGGGACACAAGTTTTAAAGTCCGGGACAGAAGTCTTGTCTCGGTTCATACGTTTATTCCGGGACAAATTTTACCCTCTGTCTCGTTATTTTTATCCCGGAATTTTCTCGTCTCGTTTCGTCTGTCCCGGTTCATTTCGAGAAAATTATTTCGAGACGCAGGAGTCTAGTTCCTATGACTCAACCCTTTAACAGCCTTGTTGACGAATTTCGATTCAAATTTTTATCAGCCACTTACACTATATGGTAAAATTTGATACATATGAAAGACTACTGAACACTACAAGATACTCACTCTATCAGAATCGAATGTATGGCAAACTAAACTATACTACCTCACGGCGTTCAAACTTCACAGTCGGCTGTATCAATACTAACTGAAACAGACACCAATAGATCGTATTATGTTTTGAAGCATTAATTCTAGTAAATTAGTGGAGAAATTGGCACCTGACTTGTGCCTCACCTGTTGTACGAGTGTCTCCGTTTCCGTAGCATTTCTCTTATCCCTCAAATGTCACTTGGTCTCTCTGAGTTGTTATGCTAACGTTGACTCTTTTCTTACCAGCTTCGCTAGCCCACCACTTGAGACCTCCCGTCCATTGTGGCAGAGCTGGCAGGGCAGCGCTACTTTGAAATGTGGCGGCGCTACCGCTACCGCTACATGCTCTACATGTAGCGGGCGCTACCACGACCGCTACAGTAAAATGTAGCGCCGCTACATTAGCCGCTACAATGGCCAAAATTATTAGAAATCTCTAAATATTTATTGTTCTGCTGTTGGGATTTACTCAGAAACATTTGATGATAATAAAACATTTTCAAAACATATCAATGCTACTTTATTGCAATTAACCTAACCGAACTAGTACGGGTTAGATACAGTAAATAAAAGTTACAGTTATTTTTATGTTTTACCTTTCCTACATGAATGTGTACTTTAGTCTACAAAAAATCAGTCTTCTATTTGTATATATAATGTGGATTATTTTTGAGATTGGTAGTTTAAAGTAGACATCCATGTAGGGAAGTTGAAACATAAAAATAACTGTGTAAAAATAACTGTAAGCAAACTGAAACATGAAAAAATACCCTAAGTGGTAACTGGTAACAACTTAACAAAAAACAAGTAACATGTTGACACTAGTAACAGGCTGAGGTTGACAACATTACACCGAAATATTTCGTACAGTTTTATTCTGTAATTTATATTATGTATGTATCATGCTGGTTCTTAAATAATATTTAATTCTATTAGGTAAAATCTAAAGGCTTTATCTATAACTGTAGCGGTAGCGCTGTAGCGGCAAAACCTCGTATCGCTACTTAAATATGTAGCGCGCGCTATCGCTACCGCTACATTGCCTTAAATTTAGCGCCGCTACCGCTACTGAAAATGCAGCGGCTGCTATAGTAGCGGCCGCTACATGTAGCGCGCAACTGCCCACCTCTGTTTGTGGGTGATTATTTATTTAAGAAATTTTAAATATTTCGACCTTCCGCTTCGCTGGTGTAGTTTTTATATTCAAAATTTCAAGCAGATCCGTTCAGGTTTGAAGGACTTTATATGAGCTGTTCGGCTGCATAAAAATTGCTTCTATTCGTTTTAATTGAAAACGAAATAGAATTTTTATGCAGCCGAACAGCTCATGCAGCCGAAATTTTAATTGAAAACGAAATAATGCTAAAATATGAAATTGTTCCTATCACAGGGCAATGATAATAAATACCTATTTGCTAAATTTCAAGCAGATATGTTCAGTTTTGAAGTACTTATGAGTAGTTCGGTTGAGCGAAAAGTTAGTATTGCGTTTGGGCGCTAATACCTTCGTCGGTGCTGCGCCGTATCTTAACCAAGTAAGTATTGCGTTTCAGTCCGCAGACGAGTTTGGAGAAGTGTCGATTACATAAGTGAGATTTTTGCTTGCATGAAGGTTGCAGTTATCAAAGTTCGTTTAGTCTTGACTTTGGTATGAATGATAGAAGCAATATACATGCAGCAAATGTAACTTTTAATGTGACTGGATCCTAGATGAGAATAGAAATTTCCAGAAACAGTCGTAAATATTTAACAATAAAGTTAATGACGCAACCGTTTTTTATATTCATATCCCATATAGAAACCAATTGAATGATATACTATGTAAAAATGTCAATGGCGAGATTAGAATTCATTTAATTTAAAAATTACACGTGGCTGCAAAAATTTTGATATCAAATACATACAAATTACGTTGCCCTGTTAATAAATGAATTCAACTTCTGAATAGCTTTTATGTTATTTACTATATTTTCTATAATATTAGGCTATGTCTTTGTCATCAGTTCTTCATCTTGTCATACTCGTATAGGCGATTTGTTATAAATGCATTTGCAATATAAAGAAGTTCCTTTTTTAATCAAAGCATGGAATTGCTGGCAAATATCTCTTTAACTAGACTGGAGATGTAAAAGTTATACAATTGGAATAAGCTCCAAGATTGCAGATGTAAAAGTTCTTAAAATGAGATACATACTGTATAATGGATGACGCGGAGGTTGGCACCTAATTTGCATTTTTGTCATGTCTCATTTAATTACCATATGAAATATTTCGCTCGGCGACTGAACTGCCCCTTCAGTCACACTTCAGAGTGGACGAAACATGTGATCAAGATTGTTTGTCGAATGAGCGATATTGCTTGTAAGCGAGCTGAAATACTTTATTCTTTCTACTTTCAAAAATAATGCAAAAATGACGACGCAGTAATCCCAAATCCGTTATAAATCCCAAATCCGACAAAAATCGCGGGTGTTACGTTCCAGTCCTCGATAGGCGAATCCGCGATGGGGGATTGATCGACCTAAGCAATTATTTTGTGATCCTGTGGTAGTTTACCCATGTTTTAAATGTTTATAAAACTTTCTCGAACTCATACTGCCAATCTAGTTCCGTGGGCGTTTAAATGTGCCGAACAACTTCCTCAGAAACGCACAAACCAGCGAAGATCCGCGAATAATTCTTCTCATTATTATTTATTGAAAACCTGTGATGAAGATAAGCCGCGGTAGGTGAAGCGCGTCAAAGAGAGAGATTAATTAACTTTAATCATTATAATTTTTTACGTACACAAAATTAAGTAAACATGTGCGCGCGAAAGTTGATACGGCCTAAATATATAAATTGTCTTCATGGTGTAAGTCCTATTAATTATGTATAAGAATTTTACGCTTGCCCAGCCAGTCCGCTGAGTCAAGCAGCTTCATGTGACACCACGATGAGAAAATCTCAGTCCCATAGTCTCCTTGAATTTACTGTTTTCAAAACATTTTTACTACGACAAGTTTATTTTTATGGAATCCATTCATGTATAAGAAATGTGATGGCCGCCCGAGACTTCGGCACAACACGGTTTAAGTAACTCATTGTCATAGAAAACGATTACACGCAAAACTAAACTATTCCCATTACACGACATTTAATGTCATAGTCATCGCTCATCGGTTATATTCAGCATCAAAACTAAATAGAATAGAGTCATAATAAATCTTTGCATGCATTGAAGAATTAGTTATAGTGACTTAGCGAGAAATTGGCACCTAGCTTGCCAGCCATTTTGATTATTAATAATGCGGTGTAGCATTGAACTGAATTTCGGACATGATGCATGTGAGCTCAGCAGGTGAAGTTTGGTAGTGCCTGCAGCAGTTACAAATACAGTACCTGTTTTTGAATCATAAGCTCAGAAAGTTGTGTTGCTTTTGCAAATCACTATAATTATTATTGTACATATTAAAAACGATTGCTAATGTATTCAACAATCGTTGAATGAATCGTCCATTGATTGCAACATATTCAGAGCTGCAAGTGAGTTTAGACACCGAGAACGAAAACAAGTTTATTATCAGTATTTCTATAAATTTATGTAAGTTTCCTCCACTCTTTATTACTATCTATTACCATCCGTAATGGACGACGCTGGACGTTACTGTTTCCTATATTGGTTTCTCTCAACCCCAAAACCGCCTCATTGACGAAAAAGGGATCAATCAATAATTTCTTCATTTGCATTAACGTAGACAGCCTAATAAGGACCGAATTTGACGAATATCCCAATTTACTGAACACCACTGGGAACCCAGAGCATAAAAAATGATTGTATGGCTAACTAATTTATACTAATTCGCAATACTAACTGAGTCAGACTTAAAAGAGCATTGTATGTTCTGAAGCATCAATTCCAGTGAATTAGTGAAGAAATTGGCACCTGACTTGTACATGACCTCTTGTACGAGTGTCTTCGTTGCTGTTGCATTTCTGCTATCCCTCAATTATCACAGTCTTCTCTAGTTGTTAAGCTAACGTTGACTCTTATTACCAGCTTCGCTACCCCGTCACTTGAGACCTCCCTGTCCCAGGTCCACTTTTCAGCGTGGATTGGGATTAATTAATTATTGTCAATCTCTGATTGGAGTATATAAATAATATAATACGACCTGAGGGTACTAGGTCTCTTGATTGTTTTCGGCTATAGCAGGTGTGAAACAATGGGTACAGAATAGTTTACTCACTAAATGGTTAATACAGTAGGCACTAAGAGTTACAGTACGATATGAGGGATAGATACGGCTTGCTCGATAGAGAAGCTTATCGGGGGCCGGAGCGTAGTTTAGATATGTAGACGCTCGGAGGTCTCTACTACAACTGACTGCTGGCGTTCCTGATGAGCTTGAAGAGCTATGTGGGTTCGCCCGCGTCGTAACGTAAGCCACGTACGACAAGACGTACGATATTTGATTAGTCACTGAAGGTGACGATGCGTGAATCCGGGACACTCCCTTCCATTGTGGGTGATTAATGATTTGAGAAATTTTAAATAATTTAGACGCTCTTGATGATAAAGATAGAGCCGACAGAGCTCGTCAGCTGTTGTTGAATCGTGTGTTCAAAAAGTTATGTTGGTTTTGCAAATCAGTATTATACACGGCATTAACTTTGTCAATCACATGTTTCGCCCAATCTGAAGTGAGACTGAAGGGGCAGTTCAGTCGTCGGGCGAAATATTTCATTGGGTAATTAAAATACACATGACAACAATTCAATGCAAATTACATGCAAATCTCCGCGTCATTCAACATATCTATCTCCTTTTAAGTACTTTTACATCTGCAATCTTGCAACTTTTTTCCATTAAATAACTTTTACATATATAGTTTAGTTAAAAAAATAATTGCCTGCAGCAAAAAACAACCAGGTTAGGGAGTAACGCAGCAAAATTGGGGCTAAAACTGAATGCCAAGAAATGCAAGATATTGAAGGTCAACAGCAGGAGCAACAACAAGCATGAGGGCTGGAGAGAGTGAGGTGGAGGAAGTGGAGAGCTTCACATATCTGGAGGCAAACGTCACTATAAGGATGGTGGGAGCACAGTGGATGTGAGGAGACGAGTGGCAATGGCAAGCGCGCAATTCAAAAGACTAACAAACATATGACAAGCCAGAAACATCAGCAGTAAGACCAAAACCTCCCTGTTCAAGAGCCTGGTTCTTTCAGTTTTGTTATACGGATGTGAGACCTGGAAACTAACCAAGGGAGAAGAGAGAAAACTAGATATCTTTCAGACCAAATGCTTACGGAAGATTTGCAAGATCCGATGGCAGCAACACATCTCAAACAAGTCGGTTCTTGATATGACAGAAGTGGAGAAAATCAGTGATGTGGTGAGGAGACGGAGGTGGAACTGGGTGGGACATGTGTTGAGGAAGGACAGAGCAAGCGACTGTGCTGTGGCCCTCGGGTGGGCACCTGAAGGAAGGAGGAAGAGAGGACGCCCAAAAACAACTTGGAGGCGAAAGGTGGAAGAGGAGAGAAACAGAGCAGGCTGGAACTCGTGGAACATAGCCCGGCAGGCAGCTGCAAACCGGACACAGTGGAGGAGTGACGTCCAAGCCTTGTGCGCCTTAAGGCGCGGAGAGAACTGAACTGAGCTGAACCATGCTTTGATTAAAAAAGTTCATCTTGCAAATGCTAAGTTAGAAATTTGGCTGCGAGTGTGAAAAGATGAAGAACTGATGATATGGACATAATATTTTAAAAATTGTTTACAATATCAATAACATAAAAGCTATTCAGAAGTTAAATTCATTTATTAACAGAACAAAGCTATTTGTATGTATTTGATATCAAAATTTTACAGCCACTGGTTATTATTAAATTAAAGGAAATCTAATCTAGCCCATTGACATTTTTAATTAGTATCTCATCGGATCGTTTTCTATAAGAGATATGATATATAATAAAAAACGATTGATATATTAACAATATTGTTGATAATTTAAGATTGTTTATGGAAATTCCTATTCACATCTAAGATCCAGTCACATTAGTAGTTTTGTATTTATGCTATTTGCTGCATGTATATTGCTTCCATCATTCATATCAAAGTCAAGACTACACAAACTTTCATAACTAAGCCTCGTCAAAGCTGAAATCTTAGTTATGGAAACGACACTTCTCCGAACTCGCCTGCGAACTCGCCTGCGGACTGAAACGCAAAACCTAACTTTTCGCTCAACCAAACTACTCATAAGTACTTCAAAACTGAACAGCTCTACTTGAAATTTGAAGAATTGGTACGTATCGTCGTTGTCCTGCGATAGGAACAATTTCAGACTGTTTCCTTATTTTATTTCCAATTCTAACGTAAAACGCAATGTTTCGGCAACCGAACAACTCATAAGTCCTTCAAACGTGAATGAATCTGCTTGAAATTAGGAATATAGGAACAACACCAATGAAGTGGAAGGTCTAAATTATTAACATAACATAACATAACATAGTAATGTCGGCGCAGAAGAGTAGGCCAGGTGTGGCCTGTCGCCGATTCATGTACTTTTCGTGGCTTGTTAACATAAGATCTAAAATCGACCTTTTTTTTAAATCAGAAGATCTTTTCAGGACTGATGATTGTTTGTTTGAAATATCTACTAGACTTTCACAAGGTTCGATATGGTGCTAGGCATTTCAAGTCTGAACATATGTTTTTTCATAGCTTTATCTAGTCTGTTCCTGAACGCGTTCATACTAAGAGCACCAAAAATGTAATCGGCGAGGCTGTTCCACATGTCGGTCCAATGAAATTTCTCAAATCATTAATCACCCACAGTGGACGGGAAGTCTCAGGTGGCGGGCTAGCGAAGCTGGCAAAGGAAAGAGTCGACGTTAGCAACCCAAAGAGACTAAGTGATAATCGAGGGATGGGAAAAATCCTACATAAAGGAAGACACTCGTACTAGAGGTCAGGTATAAGTCAGGTGCCAATTTTTCCACTAATTCACTAGAAATAATACTTTAGAACATAAAATGATCAATTTGTGTCTGTTTCAGCAAGTATTAATTCTGGTGACTCTGAAGTTTGAACGTTTCAAAATAGTATATTTCAGTTGGCCATACAATAATTTTCTAATAATGGAGTTTTTTGTGGTGTTCAGTAGTCAGGGATATCCGTAAAATTTTGATTTGCGAAATTAGCATTATAAATTCGTAGCTTGAAAGTGCCTCTTGAACCCATAACCGCTGATGAGGCGGTAGGGCCGGAAGATGAATGTTAATGCAACGCGTGGCGTCGAAGCGCTCTAGTGACTTATGGGAACGGGTAATGATAATGGGAGGAGGAAACTTATATTAATTAGTAGAAATGCTGATGCTAAACTTTCTTTCCCATGTTAACTAAACTCAATTGTGGCTCTGAATGTGTTGCAATGAATGGACGATTCATTCAACGATTGTTGAATATATCAGAAATCGTTATCGAATAGTTTTTACAGAACGGTTCAAAGAGCAAACATACATATTCATATAAATGCCCCTAGAAGCGTGAAATTAAAATCTTCTTCTGACAGACATTTATTATAATATTTAGCAAGGAGTTCATCATTGTGAGCTTAGTGCTGTTTGAAAATTGTTTGCATCATATACAAACGTTTCGAATTGTTAGATCTTAACGTTCTGATTGATCATTCTGATTCTCTAGACATAATGCTAAAAAAGGCGTTTAATTCATATTTACGTATTCAGGCTTTTAAATTTTATCTACATATCAGGATATCACTCAAAGCTGGCATGACAACTACATATGGCTTTTCAGAGGCTAACTTTTATGTTTATATAATATAAATCAATAATTTGAATAAATAAAAACTTACTTATTAGCCAAAACTGTTTAGTTTACGTTTATAAGCGTCAGTGTGTGATTGAATGCAAATAGGAATTCAATTTAATTTCTGTTTCATTCGTTTTTTGAAACACAGCTAGGGAAACGCTATCAAGTTTTGTTCTATCGCATTTTATTTTAGTTATTATTTTATGAATAATTGGGTTGAAGACATGTGGTGACCAAAGCACCGATCAGCCTGATCTCTGTCAAGGACCGCATTTTATTTATTCATAATCATTTCTATCTAAGATTCGTGAACGTATGAGCAATATTCCCGAAAGTGCCACTCAAGTGCCACTCGGCAAACCACCTGACAAAACGATAAGAAATGAATACCGGTAAACCTGAACCTGAACGTAACGTAAAATCGGTGTCGAGTCACCCAACTATTAAAATCTATGAGACGCTAAGAAACGTCCCTCTTTTATTATATATATATTTTTTTCCCCTATTTAATCAGTCCTACGTGCGTCTCCTGCATATACGCGGGTAGGTGATTTGGAGCGGTTCGACGAGGTGTTGGTTTCTGCCCTCTCGACCATCACCAATGTCAGCTTCGAGCGCGAATCTCTTGAACAAGCTGTGTTGCCGATCCGGCTGGGAGGCCTGGGTATCCGTATGTCAAAGGACATCGCGCTCCCTGCGTTCATATCGTTGTTCCACTCCGTCCGTGGCCTAGTTGATGCTGTTTTACATAATGTACGACTGGCCGAGGACGACAGTTTGCGGATGGCGGTGGATGAGTGGCGCAATGGGAACGCAGGTATTACTTTGCCCGGGGACGCGAGTTTGGGCCGGCAGAGGACTTGGGATGGGCCTGTGGCCGCGGCCTCCACGGCGCGGCTTTTGGAAGCGGCGGACCAAATATCCAGGGTTCGTCTACTTGCGGCGGCGAAGAGAGAGAGTGGCTTGTGGCTTCACGCTATTCCTTCGGATGCTCTTGGAACACTTCTAGATCCCGACTCCTTCCGCGTCTCAATTGCTCTTCGAGCTGGCGCAAATGTATGCGAACCCCACACTTGTCGGTGCGGAAAGCGGATGGATGCACGAGGGCTGCATGGCCTTTCTTGTAAGTACAGCGCTGGGCGACATCCAAGACACTCGGCTCTGAACGATGTGATTAGGAGGGCTCTTCAGAGCGCTGGCGTTCCTTCATGCCTTGAACCCGTTGGAGTGGACAGAGGGGATGGTAAGAGACCAGATGTGCAGAGAGGCAATGCAGCTAGCATCCTAACAGCAGTCAGAGAAAAGTTCGACGTGGGGCCGCTCCTCGCTCGCGTCACAGCTCAGTGACCCTCGGAGTCGGTGTAGGCCACCATCAGAGGCGTTAAGGTCGGGGCCCTGATCATTGACATGAAACCATTCCCTGTTTTTAATTAATAAAATCAATTCCTTTTTTTTGTTGGAATGGTGAGTGTGGGAGGCCTTTAAAAAAATTATAATATATCGAAATGTGCAATGATGATACGCTTAGATTAAACATGAAATGGAATTGAAGTTATACCTGATATTTAAGCGCAAAATTAAAATGACAATGTTTGTTTGCTAACTTTTAATATGTATAAGATTAGTTGAAATTATGCATTTGACTGCGACAAGCTCGTTGCATTTCGTCGATAACAGCCGAGTTCTTTTGTTCAAATCTCAATACGGGCGAAGTTTATATTTTTTCTCGTGGCACATGTATAGAGACTTTGCGTACGTGAATTTTTGTGGTTTTCGTACCTGTCTCATTTAACGCCGTAGTGTGTAAAATTTTTTTTATCTAACAGTATATCCAAAAAATTTGCTTATGATCGTATTCATGAATCTTTTCAAATACTTAGAACCCAAACCATTATTTTGATATTTATAGTTAAAAAAATATCATATTAACATGTCAAAAAATTTGATTTCTACCGTACTACTACGGTAGTAGATATCTTGCCGGTCTTACCTCTGGTAAGTCTCTGTTTGTTAAGAAGTTACTAATATATCTGTATTCAGAATTCAAAATGACATTTCGCACTTTTTGTTCTGAATGAAATTAAAAATGTTGAGATTTACCTTTTATCTAAAATATCGTTTCTTTTTAAGATATCAAACTTTCAGCCATATTCTTTAGTCGACATCTTGCAGGTAGTGCAGTCAATACTACTGCTTAATCTGGTAACTTGTGTAATGATGAGTAAAGACTTTAAAATATTCCCCGGTGTAGTAGAAAAATAAAAAAAACTATGAATAGAAATGAAAATCTTTTGATGATGTCCCTGAAATTTGAGAATTAATCTGAATGAAATATTACTTGCTCTATAGTTACAAACATAAGGGCTCAAGCCGGACGACAACCTTTGGGCAATCTCAAGCTGTGACGAGGGAGTGCGAGCCCTCGTAAGCTCGTACAACAACATTAAGCCCAGTTGCCTGATGGTGCTACCACCCACACCCGCCCTCTTCCCGGGACTGGTAGAGCTGCCTGACGCCACTTCGGCGACATCAGCCTGTTACCCTGTGGACATGTCCACACAGGGTAACAGTAAATTTGTGGTAAATGCTACTGGTTTAATATGTCTTTCTCTAAAATTTTTAGCTAAAATAATATTAGTCTGTTATTCCCTCTGGAGTCCGGCTGGACAGTCTGAGGCAGTCATCATCAACAAGTTGGGGTGAGGCACGTTTTCTCATAAACTAAATCGCATTGTTTGGGCGCCAGAAATCGATCAAACAGTTTCTTAGCTGAAGCAAAGACTTGTTCTTGACAGGTGCTAACAAATAACCATATGAAAAATTTAATATATTTCCATTTTTTGGCAAAATTTACCGGTTGAATTATATACGTAAAATCGTATCAGTTATCTTCTAAGCTTAATAAGCATTTCAATGGGAAAGCTGGAATGGAAATGGATCATTTCAATAAAATAATAAAATTTACTGTTGCAAAATCACAAATGGAAAAAATCTACAATATATGATAGGCTGTCATGTTACATCAACATCAACCCAAAAGTAATAAATTTTGTGATAAAAAATCACGAAATAAGAACTTTAAAGAATATTTTGCCCACTTCATCTGAAAATTTTCAAGTTATGAATTTCATCTATTATGTTGAACATGCTCGTAAATTTTTATTAAATTACATCAATTTTATTCGGTAATTGGTGAGTAATCTAGTGTTTTATTATACATATTATTTTCTTAAAATTTTCTAAATTTTATAGAAGGCTGTATTTCTGGAGCCCTATGGTATTTCTTAGCCAGTTCATTATCTATTTAAAAAATGGCCAATATCTGATTTTAAAAGTCAAGCAAAGCGTTCGAGGAGGAAGAAATGTGAGGTGCAATAACTTCTTGTTTGTTAGTTTCGTTTATTTCTTTGTTAGTTTCGTTTATTTTTCTGATTTCTCGTGGCATTTATAGTTTAAAAGACGAGAGAAGAAAGTACCGGAAGAGAGAGGAAGGTGGCAACCCTAATAGACTTATATTTCCATTGTATCCCTTGCTACGTTTTGTAATTATCTGTATCATTGGTAAAGGCTTAAGGAACAATGATAACGATATACCCTGCAGACAAAACCATGACTATTTACTGTGCCATGAAACCGAAATGAGGACTCCTGTGGAGACAATATTCTTTCGATGACGTGAATATTTTTTGCACGAATCCCTCGTGCTGAAATAATATTGATTCGATTTCAGTTGAGACTGTACTTTTTATATTGAAAGTAAGGAAACGGAATTACTTGCTGAGCTGAAATTCGGTACTTGGATCTCAAGTTATCTCACACTACAGGGTTCAAGGATTGCCTTTGTTAAAACATATCCAATGTGATAATTGAATGTTCATTGTAATATCCGAAGACTTTCCTACATTTTTTTGGAAAATTTGAATCTATTTTTGCCGGGCCATGCATACTTTTTTTGACGAAATTTATTCCTTTTTATAGATTTGCGGCGTTGTTCTTAACATATTAGTGTGAGTCGCGTTTTATATAGAATATGAGTAACAAAAAGAATGAGTTAGTGTCAGTAACTTTAAATACCGATAAATGCGAAATTTCCTACACACAGGTTAATCAATTGTTCATAATATATTATGAACTATTATTTGCTTGATTTATTTTTTGAGAAAACAAAATTAAACATAAAATGCAAAGAAAACTTTAAAAAGAGTGACATTTAAAAAGTTTTAAACTCATTAAATTTCAAACCTAAAATTTAGGAAAAAATATATTTATCTTACAAAAATGCTCCTCAACTCTGGAGAATTTTTCCAAATTTAATTTGTAATATTATGGGGGATTTTTTGTATATCCTTCCATTTTTTCCTGTATTATTTATAAATTAATAAACAGAGAATCGCCATAACCTTGCAAGTGCTGCGTTAGACAGAAACCTTCAATATATTTGTCTGCGACTGGGTGTTCTTCCTAGCGATAACTACGTATATATTAATTACGTGTGACACGGTATCAGCTGCAGTGCTATATTCGCCCTGGCCTTCTTTGATAGCAAAATCTAATTTTCCCATTATTGCGAGCCATAGCAACATATTCTTATTCTAATAACCAGATAGTTAATGATTCGATCCGAACACTCACTTATATATAGAAACCGTATAAGATACCTTCCCGCACCTATCTACAAAAACTGGAACTTTTTCACGGATGATTAATTCTCAGTAATATTCGTAAACAAATTCGACTTTACGTACAAAAAGATATATGACATAAATCATCTGACCAAACTTATGGGCTCGAATATGAATTTACTCTCTATTCTGTCTGGATTATGGATGGTGCGCAGTGGATGATGGATGGTGCGCGGTGGATGATGGATGGTGCGCGGTGGATGATGGATGTGGACATAGAGCTTCTAATTTACCCGGCCATAAGAACTTGGGGCGTCCGTGTGCCAGCGGCTGACAGGTCTTCGAATTTCGATAGGGTGTAATCCTTGCCCTCAAGGATGATGTTATAACCCTCCCCCCTCCCAGTGCCACTGAAGTGCCGTTCACATCTGAATTTCTGACTTGGCTCTGCTCTGCTCTATTAAAACTATAAAAATATTTGTGAGAATTCGAACCTAACTTGACGCTGATATTTTCCCCCCTCCTGTAAGTGGTTCATTAAAGGTTTGGTGTAGGCAAGCCGCTGCCAGCTTGTAAAATGATGAGTGTGCCGTGTGAGTAATTAATATTCTATGAGATTTAGATCAGTGTAGCCTTCTATGCCATTAAGCAAAGGTTAGCATTATTTCAGGAATTTGATGATTGTTAAGAAATGATAGTTTTTTAATTGAAAAATGTAGAAATGGTAACCAAATTATATATTCGAGCGGATTACGATATGTAATACCATATATGCTTACCATGTGCAATCCAAAAATACGGTACAATGCATCCGGTAATGGCAAGTAAAATATTCATTTTGACGCCACCAATTGTTAGCATATACAAACGATGTAAAACGAAAAACGCTACGTCCAAATTCTTAAAACGAAAAAGAAGAAAGAAAATGACCCGAGGTTGGTGTTACTGAAATTTCCCTTCAATTGCTATCTTATGTAGATTTATAGTATACTTTTTAAGTGCTCTAGGGTTACTTTCAACTCATATAATTTTGACCTATTGAATTATTATTATTATTTCACGAAGCATATATCGTGGCGTCTGGTTCAAACGAACTTCGAGGGCACGTTACACATAAGATTTTTAGTAAGCAAAAAATAAATGGACACAAGAAAGGATGGGAACGGATAAACGGGTTCTGGAACACGATTCTGATCTACATGCAATGCTCTTCATTTTTTAGACCAATTCAAAGTTCTAAATTGTTAGGTTCTCCAATAGAAATTTAGCTTTGAAATTTATTTAGTTGCCATTTGATTAACTGGTGATAAAAGAAATCAAAATCTACAGGCACATCTTCAGATTTTCTGTAGAGATATCTATAGTTTTTATGGAGATATTGCTATCTTCAGTGGATACTTCTAAACGATGTTCGTGATGCTTTAATGCCCATGGCTACCGAGGTTCTAATTTTCTTGTCCGTCGTGTTGTAATTTTATTCAGTGAATTCAAAGTATTAATTATTGCGAGCAATCAAAATCTTCGGATAAAAAATAAAATAATATCTTTAGAGCAATCGTGATTATTATTTGATGACATTGATTCTGAGCAATAATCGCATAAATGACATTGATAAGCCTATCCAGTTTTTCAACGTTCGTTTCCAGAAGTCATGTGCGACGCTAAGAACTTCTCAGCAGCACTGCACAGGTTCCACTTATAAGGCCCCGACCGTGGTTGAATTAATAATAATATTAATTAATATTAATTCAACCATGACCCCGACCGCGGTAGAGTTTCGTTCTCGACTAACATTTTTGTCGAGAACTGCAGACGCTCGCTGCTCTTGTCTACAGTTTGTCGGCAGATGAGGGCTGCTAATGACTCTGATGCTTGCCGATTCCTTAAAAAAAGGCAATGAGCCAGATAAGCTTCAGGTAAGTATTTTTTATCTTGTTAGGATTTGGAATTTTTTCAACAAGGAATTTGAATGAGAAATGGAGACAATATTTAAAAAAATATATCAGTAGCATTGCAGTCTCGTATAAAATTTCATCGACGCATAATCTCAAAGAACAATATTCACTAAAACTAAACTTGTAAATAATGTTGTAAAACTCACTATTTGATCATTTAATGAAGGCTCGCGCTATGAATTCTTGGACTCCCGTAAAAGAAATTCCATTGATCGCTGAACGATGGACGATGACAAGCCATGAAGATGTTCGCAATCACATATAAAAATAATGGAGAAAATTATACCCGACAGGAATGGAATTATGTACGAGTATAATGCATAGAATTTTTAATAATAGATTTCTACTACTGACAGCGCTAGATACATTGAACTTTCACATTGACGTGCAACTTATGAATATGATTTGAACAAACTCATGTTCGGCACTAAACAATCACTATTATAATAACAGATTTTTAGAAATATGTCTCCTCATTCGTCTTATTTTAATATCTCGCATCATAACCATCATTGCCATCATATATATTCTCAATCTTTTCTCATATTATGACATATATTTTTCAATATAATAAGCCGACAGGAACAGAAAAAACCAATCAATGAAAATTAATCATTCATAATACTGGCGAAATACTGGTGTCCAAAAATGTCAGTGATTATAGGCGAACGAACACCCAAATAGCCAAGATACATACAACATAGTTGATGCCAGAAGAAAATATACACAAATAGAATCATTAATTTCATCCCAAGGTTAAAATCAATTTCAACACCATCGTAATTACCTATATGATTGAGAATCCCATCAGCCTCACATTAAATTCTCCAGTATCGTCCAAAAATTACTCTAACACAAAAAATACGTAAATCCAAGTGTGCAAGAAAATTACTACATTGCTGTAAAATTTTACATTATCACAATTTTCACATGAACGTAAACCACCCAAATCTCAGCTGATTACCGTAGTGCTGTAGGTCCTCACATGTCCGTAACTCTTCGCATCGTCCTAAATTCTCATCTTTCTTTAAATATATACCACAGAGCTGACCAATAACAATAAATGAGTTTATTTAATTTCCATAACATCAAAATACTCAGCCCCTTCTATACGGAAATTTTTTAGAACTACGCCGCATTTTTTAGAATTACGCCGCTTCGACCATCCTGCCATGATGAGAACGCGTGAACTTATTATGGTGATTATTATCTTCAACTTTAAGGGCACTCTTAAATTTTGACATGCAGCAAAACATGGTGGAATTTCGCATCAAATTCTACATGGAGTAGAACTGAGTGGCCGCCGAGCTCTGCAGTTCAATTTGTCCCATTTTGAACTGTAGCCTCTTGAGCCAGACGTGGAGACTGGGCAGCACTGACGAGGACGAGATGGGGGACGTGTTGAGGGGAGGACGAGGGTCGTCAGAGACGTGCATGATAGAGGGGAGTAGAGGGATGGCATCCTGACACGTCTGTAGCCTCACGGCCAGCTGATCTGGCAGCTGGAGAGATGAGTAGATGAGTGGGGTTAGGGGGAAAAATGAGTAGATGGACAATACGAGGAGTAGATGAACAATACGAGGAGTAGATGGACAATACGAGGAGTAAATGGACAATACGAGGAGTAGATGGACAATTATTTAAAGGAATGAAATGAGATTTTCCCTCCTCCTGTAAGTGGTTGATTACAGCTTTGGTGTGCTAGGTAAGCCGCTTCCAGCTTGTAAAATAACGAGTATGCCGTTTATGTAATTAATATTCTATGAGATTTGGTCGACTTTTTTTGCCATTAAGCAAAGTTTAAGCATTATTTCAGTAATTTGATGATAGTTAAGAAATGATAGTTTTTTAATTGAAAAATATCTTAATGTTAACCAAATTATATATTCGAATCGGATTACGAATTCGCAGGATAAGTAATACCAGCTATGCTTACCACGTGCAATCCAAAAATATGGTACAATGCATCCGGCAATGGCAAGTAAAATATTCATTTTAACGCCACCAATTGTCCGCATGTCCAAATGATGTAAAACGAAAAACGCTACGTCCAAATTCTTGAAACAAAAAAGAAGAATGAAAATGACCCGAGGTTGGTGTTAGTGGAATTTTACTTCAATTGCTATCTTATGTAGATTTTTTACAATTGTACTTTTGACAATTTGTACCCGACAGGAATGGAATGATGTACGAGTATAATACATCGAATTTTTAATAATAGATATTTACTACTGACTACTAGATACATTACTACTAGATACCTTGAACTTTCACATTGACGTTCAACTTATGAATAAGATTTGAACAAACTAATGATCGGCAATAAATAATCATTATTTAAATAACAGATTATTTTAGAAAAATGTCTCCTCATTCAACCTATTTTATAATCTCGCATCGTAACCATAATTGCCATCATATATATATTCTCACACTTTTCTTGTATTATGACATATATTTTCTACATAATAAGCCGACAGGAACAGAAAAAACCATCAATGAAAATTAATCATTCATAATACTGGTGAAATACTGGTACCCAAAAAATGTGAGTGATTGTAGGCGAACGAACACTCAAGTAGCCGAGATACATGCAACACAATTGTTGCCAGAAGGAAATATACACAAATAGAATCATTGATTTCATCCCAAGGTTAAATTCAATTTTAAACCCATCGTAATTACCCACAAGATTGAGAATCCCAGCCACACATTAAATTCCCCAATATAGCCCAAAAATTACTCTAACATAAAATAATACGTAAATCACATTGTGCAAGTAAATTACTACATTGCTGTAAATTTTTACATTACCTCAATTTCCAACGTAAACTACTCAAATCTCAGCTGATTACCATACTGCTGTAGGTCCTCACATGGCCGCAACAACTCGTATCGTCGTAAATTCTCATATCTCTTATAAATATATACGACACAGCTGACCAATAACTATAAATGACTTAACCTTAATTCCCATAACATCAAAATACTCAACCCCTTCCATACGGAAATTTTTTAGAATTACGCCGCTTCGACCATCCTACCATGATGTGAACGCGAGATCTTATTATAGTGATTATTATCTTCAACTTTTATGGCAATCCTCAATTTTGACATGGAGCAAAACTTGGTGGAATTTCGCATCAAATTCTACATGGAGCAAAACTTGGTGGAGTTTCGCATCAAATTCTACATGGAGTAAAACTCGGTGGAATTTGGCATTAAATTCTACATGGAGCAAAACTTGGTGGAATTTGGCATCAAATTCTACATGGAGTAGAACCTCGTGAAACTTCACATAAAATTCTACATGGAGTAGAACTGAGTGGCCGCGGAGCTTTGCAGTTCAATTTGTCCCATTTTGAACTGTAGCCTCTTGAGCCAGACGTGGAGACTGGGCAGCACTGACGAGGACGACATGGGGGACGTGTTGAGGGGAGGACGAGGGTCGTCAGAGACGTGCATGATAGAGGGGAGTAGAGGGATGGCGTCCTGACACGTCTGTAGCCTCACGGCCAGCTGATCTGGAAGCTGGGGAGATGAGTAGATGAGTGGGGTTAGGGGGAAAAATGAGTAGATTACAATACGGGGAGTAGATGGACAATACGGGGAGTAGATGGACAATACGAGGAGTAGATGGACAGTACGAGGAGTAGATATAGTAATACAATTTAAAATTTATATTTAAATCGTTGCCGCCGAACAGGCAAACTCAACAGCGCCGTGTACAGGCTGAGCCACCTCACAGCAGGTGATGTGATTTGAGATGGAGGTGCTCGGTGAGGGCTGTATGTATCGCTGCTTCGGATAAATGCTGTTAAAATATAAAGGTTTTACATGATCAAAACATTAAATGTTAGCACTAATCCCTGCATGTTGTTCGTAAAAGGAACGAATTATTTGTTAATTTTTATTAACCATTTATCTTGCTTGCTCGTGTTGATTGGTGTTTTATCATGTGCCGTTATAGTCGGATGAATGTCTCTGAAAATTAATAATCTAAAAATCAATATTCCCGAATGAAATGATCTTGGCTTCCCTCTTAGAAATCGAGTCCCTCAGCGACTTCAATACGAACAGCTGTGTTTAATGTATCAATATGCCTATAAGGGTGGCGACTGCATATTTCTTGCGATAAAATGCCGGTGTTCATTCATCTGGTGAATGATGCATTTGATTTACATAAGGTGAGTGTTACCGAATTTTAGTATTTAGTAACAATGAACAGAAAGCATACAGAATAAGAGGATATGGTCGCAAAAAGTGATTTGTGATTGTAAAGTCGGCAGTGGAAGAATATTTGAGAGTTTATGTTAACACACAGCTGAAAGTTTCTAGGCACGTTCAAACGCAAGTTAGTAAATCTAATAAACTGCTTGGGCTGATCAGATGCTTCTACGAGTACCTATATGCAGAAGCGATGAAACTATTGGTTAACCCATAATAATCAATAATAAGGTTGAAGCTGTTGGTAAGAATATAGGTTAATCTGCAATGGACATTAAAGTTCGTATCGAAAAGGCGGAGCTATCACTTATTAATAATGTTGAACGAAATAGAAGTAAAACCTCATGTGAATCAAGCTTAGATTTGTAAAAATAGTTTAATCTCATCCTGTGAGACAAATAAATCCGTACCATTTCGAAGAGTTTCGATCAAATTATGTGCTTTCCATATACGGAGACGGTATAGTTGCTAATTTCAGGAATGTAAATATTTCCCAGAAATGTTTTTCGTGAGAAAAAACAGCTAAATTTTAAAACCGTGGAAATGGTTATTACTAAACAACTCCTAGTTGTATAAATGAGCAATTTTGTTTTTAGAGGTGCTTTGATGGCCTTTTGCATCGACCATCCTTTCCTAGCTTATTAATTAAAAGTTGTCCAGTAAATTTAGTAGCCCAGTCTAAAGCGGTTTTTTAAGTTCCGCTGGCAACAATTGGTTAGTGACCAGAGATGCAAATGACTGCTTAGACCCAAGTAATCTATATATTTCTTTAATTTGTCGATATGATCGCTCGATATTAATAGCATGGTTCACATTTTATCTCATTTACGCATCGGGCATTTTCGTTATCGACTAACTGTTAGTCATCGAAATTGATTCCAAACATCCTGTAAAATGATAGAATTGTAGAACTTACAAAATATTGGATTCGTAGGAAGCCTCGTATACTGTGGATTTGATGTAAGTTATTTTTTACTCGGTTACTGACATTTAAATATTTTCGGAAATGAAGCTATCTGCTAAAAATTTGCGCAACCATTTTGTCAAGAACCGTGAAGAACGGCACAATTAAGTAATCTATGATTAAAATGTTGAGAAACATTTGAATTGAGAGACTTGAAATGAGTGTGTATCTTTGAGAGATGTGGGGCGAGAAAACTTTTTTCGGCATGAATCAGGTCAATCTTGACTAATATAATTTTTTTGATGCAAGGGTTGGGAATAAATTACGAATTAATAATGACACCGTATCAGTTAAAAATTATAGCTATTAAAATTAAACTGTATCTAGTCACTCGCAATTAGATTATGTAAGTAGTTTCTCCCCCTAAAATATAATTCATAAGGCTTTTGTATTAAGATTTTTGACTTCAGATAATTCGTCGTAGAATACTTACGGACTGATAAAAAATATAGCTAATCAATAATAAAAAATTATTTAGAAAATTTTCAATTTGAAAACGTACGAAAATATTCAGAGTGAAAAGAAATAAGAAATTTTTCATTTCGGTAAGTTGTAAATTGTTATAAGAAGGCTTCGCTGTGCGGCACGCAAAGTCCCACAGCCTCGCCACCACGCGACTGGAGGCCGACGTCGGGAGGCCGAGATAATATTGCAGCAGGTGAATTTGCCGTGCATGCACGCATCAAATGCAGCTGATTAGCCCGGCAATGAGGCGTGAGTTTTGTGTCCTGGAAAATAATAATTTTAGACATTGAATAGAATATTGGAAAACTTTTTAGAAATACTAGTGTAAAAAGAACATTATGATGTTAGCCTCGCATTGATAAGCGTAATGACGCATATTCATATTGTAAAAGATTTTGGAGAATTCCATTTCATTCTGGAGTGGCTGATGCTTTATTTTAGATTTAAATACATAGCCAATTTTTGTGTGCATCGTATACGGTGCATTAATGTCGAAATGGTTTAAATCTTAATAAGATGCTAGCTATTCTTTCATAATTTATAGCAGCAGATTCAAATTCACGTTTCATTCGTAGCGGCATGCGTCGTGAATGTATTCTGTCTTCTTATTCTGTCTTACCAGTATTCTGCCTTTAGAACTTTAATACAAGTCCTAAGGTCTCAAAGTCATGGTCTTGCAGTTACCGGTATTACTGTACTCAATTATTGTAGGTACCTGGATGATAATGACACTTGACTCAATCAAAATCAAAATTTTCAATCAAAATTTTCAAACGAATTTTTGTAGTCACTATAGACTAAAAATTTTACGAGTTTTAACTTATCTCAATCACAATCGAAACACAGCAATTTAGTAGGGAATTGTACAAATGTACACAGACAGCAGGATCGATATTTTTAAAGAAAACACATGAAAGGAAAACAAATGCATGCCCATGTCAAATTACAAAAATTATATTTCAGTACTTTGCATTGAGTAACGATGACCCGCTCAAAAAAGTCGGGTGCTTTTTCTGTGCAGCATTGCTGTTTGCATGCATTCGTCGTCGCCAAATAATTTATTTCGGAGCGCTGCCTTAATCCGCGGAACGGATACCCATGTCGCGGACAGCACTAATGAGCATCGTAGCCGTGCCGCTGGTTGTGGTCTATTGACCAGCTGCAAACTACTGCAGGTTCTGCCCTTGGTTCTAGGTGTTATTTCATCGACACGATTAAATGTCGAAGCCATGATGTTTTCGGTAGATTCAATAGAGATGGTTTAATTTATGCTCAACAAATTTAAAATGATGCAGAGGAATTATTTCGCTGGAGGAATCATTTCGTGTCCAAGGAACATGTATTTTATGAGAGCAACTTGACATCCGACGCATTCACGATTACTGTCATAGTTCCAATAATTACCATGATTGTTGGACTTTGAGGCTTTCATCTGGTCTCTAACACTAAAAATGCATTTATAATTTAAGCCAGCGGATTCTAATTCACGTTTCATTCGCAACGGCATGCATCGTGAATGTATTCTGTCTTCTTGATGAACTTTATAGAAATACTAGTGCAAAAAGAACATTATGATGCTAGTCCCGTATTGACAAGTGTAATAACGCATATTCATATTTAAAGGGATTTTGGTGGATTCAATTTCATTCTGATGTAGCTGTTGTTTTATTACAACACTTCTCTTTAACTTCACTTCTTGTTGCTTGTTAGTCTACTACAAATCTTATAATCGATATTTAATACACTTAATTCTACCTGCCCAATCGATCTGAAATTTTGCACACTTGCGTTTAGTCGGAGACAATGCTTGAATCAATTAATAATAATAAAATAATAGCGATTTCAGCGTTTATTAGGCCGTAGGCCTGTCGCCGATTCTTAACATCGCAGAACATTCACAACATTTTGCGGTCTCGAACTCGCAACTCACTGCTACAATTCTGCTGTGCTTAACCGCCCGGCCTCCTTGCCGATTCTGATTTTTATTATAGATGTAAATACATAACCAATGTTTGTGTGCATCGCATACGGTATTTCAATGCGGAAATGGTTAAATTTTGATAAAACATCGCTCTTCATAATATTCCTACTTGCTCTTCCTGATTCAAAGCAGCGGATTTAAATTCACGTTTTATTCCTAACGGCATGCGTCGCGAATGTATTCTAACTTCGTATTCTATCTTTACAACTTTAATTTTGCAATTTTCTTATGGTCTCTATGTCATGGTCTTGCAGTTATCGGTATTACTGTACACTATTATTGTACCTGAATGATAATGAAATTTGATTCAATCAACATTCAATGTCAGATTCAGAGAATATTGAGGACTGACTTTGACTTTTTTTAACTGCAAATCTGACACAATTCATTTAAAAAATTAAATTTCGATCGGCATTCCGTACCTGAAGCGTTTTTTTTAATTGAAACGAATTGTTGTAGCCACTATAACAACTCGTCTTGTTGTATTGACTACAACAAGACTGCGATTCTTGTATCTCTGTTGTTTTGACTATGTGATTGTTGTATCTCATTCACAATCGAAACAAAGCAATTTAATAGGGAATAATGATGTTGTTAAAAAAAATATGTTTAATTCAGTACTTTGCATTGAATAATGTTGACCTGCTAGAGGGAATTGGGTGCTCTTTCTGTGCAGCAATTTTCTGTATTTCTTGATTTGTCTTTACAATAAAACATTAACTTAACCTGAATTAACCTAACCTGACAAGATATTTCGCATATAAACGGCAACATCATCGCTAGCTTGCCAAGAAATTGATTAGTCATAGAAAGCAAGTGCCTAAGGTTAAGGTAAGGATATAGGGGTGTTTTAACGAAGATAATTCCAGTTTGCAGACTCACCATTTGCTCTCGTTAGTCCAATTCATGCAGTTTTTAGTGGAGTTGGCTGGAAACTATGGTGTTAAAGTACAGTATACCGTGGTAGCGTTTTATGTTTATGTTGTTTTACTGTAGCGGGTGCTACCGCTACCGCTACATCCACTAGATTGTAGCGAGCGCTATCGCTACCGCTACAGTAAAATGTAGCGCGCTACATTAGCCGCTACGATGGCCAAAATTATTGTAAATCTCTAAATATTAATTGTTCTGCTATTGGGATTTACTCATAAACATTTGATGATAATAAAACATTTTCAAAACATATCAATGCAACTTTATTGCAATTAACCTAACCGAACGGGTTAGATACAGTAAATAATACGGGTTAGATACAGTAAATAAAAAATCGTTATTTTTATGTTTTCCCTTCCCTACATGGATGTCTACTTTAATCTACCAATCTCAAAAATTATCCACATATACATATAAAAAAATCAGTCTTTTATTTGTATATACAGGGTGACCGAAAAAAAAAAGTTGCTAAAAGTAAAGGCTTATCACTCGAAAAGTATTAAACGTAGAAAGATGAAATAATAACCACATGAAAGAGTATAACTTCTAGTTTCATTTGATATCCATGTTACCAAAGTTCTCTATATATTTCATATTTAAAACTCATTGTTTTTTTAAGATCAAGATTCCCCTACAATGCAGCTAAATTCTGAGCAACGAGTTTGCATTGTCGAATAATTTTACCTGAAAACTTCACCAACCAAAATAAATAGAGGTTATTCCACCAAATACAGACAAGAAGTTAGCCTCAACACAATCAAGAAGTGGGTACGTCAGTGGAAAGATAAAGGAACGATCCTGAATCTAAACAAAGGTCATTCTGGACGGCAAAGAACTGGAAGATCAGAAAAAAACATTGCCATGCTTGAAGAAAGAATCAATGAATCGCCTTTGATTTCTTCCTATATGAAGTTACGTGAAAGAAAAAGTATTCAGTACAAGACCAAGCAGCATTGACAATCTGAAGATAACAATTCGTGAAGCTCTCGCACTTATTGACCAGGATACCTTGTCTGCAGCAACCGTAAATTTTGAAAAACGTATTGAGCTGCGTATTCAACAGCGAGGAGGTCATTTTGAACATTTATTGTAATCTGAATAAAACTTGAAGTTATACTCTTTCATGTGGTTCTTATTTAATATTTTTACGCTTAAATACTTTTCAAGTTATAAGCCTTTACCTTTAGCAAATTTTTTTTGGGTCACCCTGTATATGTGGATTATTTTTGAGATTGGTAGATTAAAGTAGGCATCCATGTAGGGAAGGTAAAACATAAAAATAACTGTGTAAAAATAACTAAGCAAACTGAAAGATGAAAAAAATGTAAGTGATTTTTTTTAATTTCTTGCGCTTCATTGCCTGTCAGGCCCATATGAGACGTTGTCTCGAGATGAATTTGATAGTTGATTCATTTATATTCTTCAACCTTTCATGATTATCCGACAAGTTTTGCAATGACTTGAAATTCAATTTCCGTGGCATTTCATAATTCATTTAATTAAGGCAGTGGTTCCCAAATTCTTCAGGCTGGCGCCTCCTTTGTCACCCCAGTGAATCTCTAGCGCCCCCTGCACCCCCTTACAGACACATATAAAAACAAACGCCACATATAAAAACAAACGCTGCAATTTTAAAAGGGAAAAGTTAAACACAAATGTGTATTTCCCAAATAGAACCCCATTTAGTAAACCAATATTTTTTAGTTTTAACTGTTTCAGCATTAGGAATTTAGGACGGCTTGGACAAATTTACGGCCGGACTCGTGGCTGGTATCGCAGCCGGACTCACGGCCAATCTCCAAATTCAGTGACCAAGGAATATCTCCCAAACTAATGAACGCAGCTCGATAAAACTTGGAACACGTATCCATTAGAACCTAACATTAGTGATGTTTAGCTCGTGAGAAATTTTTAAATTTCACCTTCATTCGGGAGTTATATGCCGATATGGGCAGAAATTCGCAGTGATCAAGGAATTTCCTCCAAACTACAGAACAGATTCGGACGAAATTTTGAATATAAATTCCTAACTACCAAACGGTGATTTTTAGCTCGCGAAAATTTATTCGAGGCGGAGTCATGTTCTGCATGTGTTGCATGTGTGTACAAATCGTCAAACAAACGTACGAACTTCTGACTTTGACTTCATGGACTGCCGCCCCCCCCCTATCTGCCTTTTTCTACCCCAGATCTTTCCACCGCCCCCTGGGGGCGGTGGAAAGATACACCACTGATTTAAGGGAATCGCCCACTTTGGGAAACACTGATTTAAAGGAATGAAATGAGATTTTCCCTCCTCCTGTAAGTGGTTGATTACAGCTTTGGTGTGCTAGGTAAGCCGCTTCCAGCTTGTAAAATAACGAGTATGCCGTTTATGTAATTAATATTCTATGAGATTTGGTAGACTTTTTTGCCATTAAGCAAAGTTTAAGCATTATTTCAGTAATTTGATGATAGTTAAGAAATGATAGTTTTTTAATTGAAAAATATCTTAATGTTAACCAAATTATATATTCGAATCGGATTACGAATTCGCAGGATAAGTAATACCAGCTATGCTTACCACGTGCAATCCAAAAATATGGTACAATGCATCCGGTAATGGCAAGTAAAATATTCATTTTAACGCTACCAATTGTCCGCATGTCCAAATGATGTAAAACGAAAAACGCAACGTCCAAATTCTTGAAACAAAAAAGAAGAATGAAAATGACCCGAGGTTGGTGTTAGTGGAATTTTACTTCAATTGCTATCTTATGTAGATTTTTTACAATTGTACTTTTTACAATTTGTACCCGACAGGAATGGAATGATGTACGAGTATAATACATCGAATTTTTAATAATAGATATTTACTACTGACTACTAGATACATTACTACTAGATACATTGAACTTTCACATTGACGTTCAACTTATGAATAAGATTTGAACAAACTAATGATCGGCAATAAATAATCATTATTTAAATAACAGATTATTTTAGAAAAATGTCTCCTCATTCAACCTATTTTATATAATCTCGCATCGTAACCATAATTGCCATCATATATATATTCTCACACTTTTCTTGTATTATGACATATATTTTCTACATAATAAGCCGACAGGAACAGAAAAAACCATCAATGAAAATTAATCATTCATAATACTGGTGAAATACTGGTGCCCAAAAAATGTGAGTGATTGTAGGCGAACGAACACTCAAGTAGCCGAAATACATGCAACACAATTGTTGCCAGAAGGAAATATACACAAATAGAATCGTTGATTTCATTCCAAGGTTAAATTCAATTTTAAAGCCATCGTAATTACCCACAAGATTGAGAATCCCAGCCACACATTAAATTCCCCAATATAGCCCAAAAATTACTCTAATATAAAATAATACGTAAATCCCATTGTGCAAGTAAATTACTACATTGCTGTAAATTTTTACATTACCTCAATTTCCAACGTAAACTACTCAACAAACAACAAGTGAAGTTAAATAGAAGTGTGGTAAAAACAGGTCCAGCCGACGCGTAACTTTGATCGTGACATGTGAGACTGAGTGCTTTTGCAATGCTCATATACAGTATGTCAGGGAAAACGTGCTAAAATAAAGCTCGGGCAATCAATCAAAAATTCAATCAATGCACAGTAACACACTCATTGCGAAAGCTCATGATTGGACCATCGCGTTCAAGAACAAATTTCACATGTATAAAAAAAAGCGAAAAGCACACAACACACGAATTTTGGAAATTTGATGGTGAACGTACAGCCCAACCATAATCGGTTCAGCGATCAGAAAAAGCGATAATTTATTCGAGATAATATGTAGATATATATGTATATTACAGATATGTGGATATATTTTAGAAATTGAAGTGACGCGAACGAAATAATGTACACGTAAAATATAACTTTTATAGTGACAAAAAATGGCATTATAATATGAAACGGTAAAATTGTAATATATGTAAATATGAGATCACTCAAAATTTTTTCGGTAAATGCTAATGCTCCATCTTTTTCCACTTTGTAGTAAACATATCGGGACAAATCTTTCGTTGTGTGACGTTATACATAGCGCTAAAACTTGTTATATTTTTATGGAAACATTACATCGAGGATCGTCCATAAAATAAAATTAAATACACCATCGCTATTATTACTTGAAGTTAAGATGAATTGCAAAGAATATTGTTATCGATTCAACTTAACATTTTCTAGGGTAAGTGACGTATATGATCAGCTAAAATCTCCTTCTGAAATGATTCACCACCTCCGCCAGTTTATGTTGGAACTACGTTTTTATGCCTCTATACAAATCAAAAATTATCTGACCATCGTTCCACTCTTGCATAGAGCATCACCAACAACCACTCCCAAAATAAAAATTCTTTTACATGATAGTTAGAATCGGACAGTGAAATTGATGCTCCTTATGCACTATTTTTACAATACGGAAGTGGCGATATCTTCTCAATTAATTAATGTAACGTTATGAAATTTTGAAGTTAGGTAGTTACTTTTTACATCTAAATATTTAAATTTGAACTGTAATAAATTTTTTCGGAACAATGACCGTATACAATATATTATTAAACAGCTAATTGCTCAACCCATCATTGTCCCAAATTTCGGAAAATAATTACGGACAAATATATTTTTTAATTGTTCCTACTTTCTTGTACTGCTTTCAGAAATTTATAAATATTCTTGTGCTTGACCGCGAAAGGGCTGAAGTCAAGATGAATTAGTGTTGAAAATAGAGCTATCAATCAATTAAGAGGAGAACGGTTAATTAACACGCGGCTTCGTATTTCTCATCCGGTATCTCGGAAAACAATACTTAATTATTTTATAAGAAACAAATTAAGAAACAGATATATGACCAGACTATATTCATACATAAAGAATTTCAGCTGTAGATAAAACCCTGAACAATCAAGCCTTACCAAATTAATAAAAGCAATATGCATACGCGAATAGCTCAGCTGACACATAAATCAACACGAATCGAGCTCGCACAGGCAAACTCAGACTTTAGATCGTCAGATTAAATGTAGAATGTAATGTTGCGCTTCAACATTAATATCCACAAATTTTTCAATAAATTCCAGCATTTCATTTGAAAACTTATTTTCTTTGTGAATGATACCTTTTCATTAGAATAATCTCGAATAGGTTTTAGAATTGAGAGCAGAGATGCATTTAGAGTCAGCATAATACGGAACAACCGTATTCAATAGAAGCTTTTAAAGTGAAGCTTTTAATGAAAGTGAAATACATTATGACAGTATATTTTACTCTACTATAATTGAACCTCAATTATTAAGTTTGAGTTTTTTGAGTCTTTAAAATTTTCAATTATTAAGTTTGGGTTATTGAGCCTCAATTAAGAGGTTTTGCAGCGAATTAATCGTAACGCAACTGTTATCTTATTTGGAGTAGTATATGTTATCGAGGGAGTCTATCCAACTTTACGTGGATCTCATTGGAAATTTCAACTTTTAACGATTTTAATGTTAACCTAGATTTCATACGAAGGCACTTGATCCAGCATCACAGTTAACATAAAATTTAATGTAAAAATGTATTGAATAATTTCAATTAAATAAAAAGCAATGGCAACTGCCTAAACGGGCTTGAAGTGAGAGGTTAATTAGACAGTCAACTAATTGACAGAAAGAAAAAATATATATAACTCAGTACTCACTGCAGTGAGTGACAGAGAGCGCATTTTCTCGTCGACGAAAACTTGAGGTCACGGACGGACAGACAGACAGACAGACGGACATGACGAGCACAATAGTGCATTTTTCCATAAATGAGAAAATGCGCTAAAAATTAGAGAGAAGGTTGCATTAATTAGTACGAAGTCCAGATCTCCAAATCTACAATCACCAACAGGTAGAATGGGAACGGATGCTGCGCACGTTTGTTGACAGCCACGTAGCGGGAGCAGACGGGCGACGCTAAGTTGAATTCTATCCACTGCAGACTTCCTAGTGCTGGAGGACCGGCGTAGTAGGCCAGCACTGTGTACGCACTGAAGTCTCCAGGGCTAGCAGGAGGGTTCACGCCGCCCAGGAACTGATAGTGTGAAAATGAGGAGTTTCATTTTGTATTGTCTGATGGTGTGAAAATGAAAACAGTCATATTGCATTCATCAGTTGTCATATTGTATTGATGAATACAATATGATAATACAATATTGTTTCACGGTTGTCATATTGTATTGTATAACTGAAATCCTGGAAATTATCGAATATCCAACGGGTGAAACGATACCTGATGACAATAACCTGATCTCGGTTGTAAGATGTTCTCTTAATTTATTGATTAAATTATATCGCAAATTTTGTATTGTTTAACTAAAATCCTGGAAATTTCTTGAATATCCAACGGATGAAATGATACCTGATGATAATAACATCATCTCGGTTATTAGATGTTCTCCTAATTTATTGATTAAATCATGTCGCAAACGAGAATAGTTGAAGAAATTCTTTCAAATCGATAATTTTCACGTGTAACTTAACTAAATCGAAACATAATATGATAATTCAACGCTTAAAATGAAAATGGCAAGAAATGACAATAATTAATCTTCTCGTTATGGCTAAAACTTTTGTAGCTCAGTTGACAAGGAATTGTTACGTGAGAGTAAATCGTCATTAACTGATGCTTTCGTTCTTATGAAAACTCCAATCGCCTTTAATTTACGCAAAACAATTAAGCGTAAACCCTATTAAGAAAATAAAAATCCAGAATATCTCTAGATATTCACCTGAATATCCACGAAGCGTTCCACTTGATTTTGAAACAGAGTGAAAGGCAGCACTCTGATTTTTTCAACTCGCACACAACTTATCAAGTCGATCAGAAGCCAAGGTTGGTCGACCGTGTAGGTGTCCAGCGAGTGGAACACAGTTGTGTTATCTCCGTCGATGGCTCTCCATGGGCCGCTGTGGTAGTAATCAAAATAAGTTGGACTAAACGGTGACTTCTCACGTCTACAGAATCGAGAATTGATGCAAAATATGAGTTTATAAATTACTTTTTAAAGACAACACTTCTAAAGAGGGCAGTGTCTCCGATGTTACACATGTAGAAGGAATTTCTTATTTTATTTTTATATATGTAAAAAAAGAATTTTTAAAAATTTTATATGAAAAAACTGTATAAATTAAAAAAAAATGTTTTTTTTTTCAATTTTGTCTATTGATTCATGCATTGCCTCCGAATTTACGCAAGTGTGCAAAATTTCTGATCGATTGTACATGTGGAAGTGTGATAAATATCGGTTATAAGATTCGTAGCAGACAGACAAACAAACGAGGAGTGAAGTTAAAAAGAAGTGTTATAAAAATAGGTAGGATGTTACCGCAAAGACACTCCTGCATGGGATTTGTGGCCGAAAATTTTATGGACATAAAAATAACAATCACGGCAAGTTTTGGGAGAGAATATTGATGCCCGATTTGTGTATGCAGGAACAGGGAATTATCAGAAATCGAAACAATAATCCTATTGTAACATTTATGAGAAATTTAGTACCGAGATAATTTTACACTGTATGTAGAGATAAATTTCACGCTCTTAACGCCAAGACACTTGAATGTATTTAAATTGTGCGACACGAAATAAACAGGAGTGTTAGGCTTCAAATAATGTTAAAAAACACAAAAAGGAACAGTTTCCCATAAACGGACAAAGTTTATTATTTAAGCTAACCTGGTGTCATACTGTGACGACGACGTGGCTGACTTGTCTCGCGCGCGTTCGAAGCTTCCGTGTCCTCCGAGGGTCTCGTAGAGGCGCGTATGTTGCGATGAGGGCACCGCGGCCTGGTAGACGGTGCACACGCCTGTCAAAATGTTCAATAATATAATTATTGATAATTACTCAACAAAACAATTATTATTTTGATCAGCATGAAAGGTACCATTTTCATACTTATTTACAAAGTTTTGCTATTTAACGACAAGATAGCGTAGAAGTTCTGTTATTATTAAAAGTTCATAGTATGATTTGCGAGGCAGGTAAACTTCACCAACTACAAGAGTTCGTCTCTTTCACCTAGCTGGTCATAATTCGGTAACATGAGCGTAAACCTGCAGAAGAGCCGCTCTAAAAAAATGTGAAGATGTGCGTCGAATACTATGTACCTATGCTTATCTGAGTAACAAATTAGTTAAGTTGAAATCAATGTGATTCAGGAATAAATATTTGAATAAATAATTAGCCAGATATCAGTAAATGTTTTAACAAACAAAAATAATACACCATTTACGAGTAATTCACTTAAGCCATTACAATTCTTCAATCCCGGTAAGTTACAATTATTACGTAATTTGTTTGCGACATAACGGCCTAACCATTAACAGTTAATTATCGAGCTTTTGAAAATTACTGATCTATGTATCTATTTACACTCACCGTTGTCAACTTCAAATAAGTCACAGCCAATAGTGCTACAGTAACTGCCGCACATTATTTTGCTGTCAGCATTAATGGTCCTGGGTCCACATGAGCTCAAGCCACAGTTGCTTCCTTTGCTCTCGTCAATCCAGTAGACAGCGCAGGTGTTGCTTATGCGATGCAACAGAATAGCGAGCTGAACGATTTTCATGATAATGGATTAACGGTAATTTAATCAATAAATATACTTGGGTCGTCGAGTGCAGTAAATTAATCACTGCGTCGAAAACTGTGCCAGGAGTAGTCAATTCAGTAGAAAAGATTAGCAGCTTAATTATACCGTCAGTGTCGCAAATAGAATAAACTTGAGATTTCCAGAACCCAGTTCTACTCAAATTCCATAATAGTTTTCAAACTCCTCGTCTGACAAAATAAAGTGTAATTTGACTTCGATTTGAAGATGAAAAGAAAATTAAATTTATGATTTCTGCCAAAAATTAAATGTGCATAATCAAGCTATATGATTAAAAATTGTATTCATAACTCCTAACTAAACACAAATGATATTCATTGAGGAAACCGTGCCCAAATAGCCCCTATATGTAATTACAGTGCCTTGCTACAGGTACGCGTAAAAGCATTCGGCAGTATTAAACAGATTTAAATTGCACGGGCCCGTAGCATTTCAAGATTATCGCGAGGCTCAAACACTTTTTAAAGTCTAAATTTCCTCAAAATTTCATGAATGACCTAAATGATTCAATATTACGTCCGTAGAAGTAATTTTGTATCCAGTCCAGCTACATCTAATTCAGAGTAATGGGTTTCGAAATTTATCGACAAATTTTGGTCTCAGAGATGAAAATTTTACATGTCAATATATCAATCAAATTTACGTGATATGAGCAACAAACAAAATGAATTCAATAAGAGTGCTCATGAAAATAATTGCGACATGGAAAAATTTTCATGCATTAAATAGAGTAATGCAAAACTTTTAGGAATACTAGTACAAAAAGAACATTATGAGTACTTATATCCTTAGTCTGCTTAAAACAAAAGTTAACATGTAAGAAATTTAGAAGCAAAGAAGAGTTCGATTTTAGAGTTGATTTGTCTCTTATTTTTCAATTTTAGGTTTTAATGTCTGACTTTGGAGTTTTGAATTATAATGATTGTTTTCAGTCTTTCTAGCTTTTCGAACTGACGATGAAGCTGGACTTCAAAACGTTTTCAATATAGATATGGTCAATTTACTTGGACTTTTCTTTGTTTTTAAATTCCTTAAGAACATTATGATGTTATAGTCCCGATATTGACAAGCATAATGACGCATATTCTTATTAAACCGGATTTTGGAGAATTCACTTTCATTCTGAAGTAGCTATTGCTTTATTTTATATGTAAGTACATCGCCAATTTTTGTGTGCATCGCATACGGTGTATCAATATCATATGATTAAAATTTCGGAGAAACGAAATCAAAATACAACCGTTCACTGTACGAGTGAAGTATTTGCGATCTCAGCGAAGGAAGTACTGTTAATAGTAATACAATTTAAAATTTATATTTAAATCGTTGCCGCCGAACAGGCAAACTCAACAGCGCCGTGTACAGGCTGAGCCACCTCACAGCAGGTGATGTGATTTGAGATGGAGGTGCTCGGTGAGGGCTGTATGTATCGCTGCTTCGGATAAATGCTGTTAAAATATAAAGGTTTTACATGATCAAAACATTAAATGTTAGCACTAATCCCTGCATGTTGTTCGTAAAAGGAACGAATTATTTGTTAATTTTTATTAACCATTTATCTTGCTTGCTCGTGTTGATTGGTGTTTTATCATGTGCCGTTATAGTCGGATGAATGTCTCTGAAAATTAATAATCTAAAAATCAATATTCCCGAATGAAATGATCTTGGCTTCCCTCTTAGAAATCGAGTCCCTCAGCGACTTCAATACGAACAGCTGTGTTTAATGTATCAATATGCCTATAAGGGTGGCGACTGCATATTTCTTGCGATAAAATGCCGGTGTTCATTCATCTGGTGAATGATGCATTTGATTTACATAAGGTGAGTGTTACCGAATTTTAGTATTTAGTAACAATGAACAGAAAGCATACAGAATAAGAGGATATGGTCGCAAAAAGTGATTTGTGATTGTAAAGTCGGCAGTGGAAGAATATTTGAGAGTTTATGTTAACACACAGCTGAAAGTTTCTAGGCACGTTCAAACGCAAGTTAGTAAATCTAATAAACTGCTTGGGCTGATCAGATGCTTCTACGAGTACCTATATGCAGAAGCGATGAAACTATTGGTTAACCCATAATAATCAATAATAAGGTTGAAGCTGTTGGTAAGAATATAGGTTAATCTGCAATGGACATTAAAGTTCGTATCGAAAAGGCGGAGCTATCACTTATTAATAATGTTGAACGAAATAGAAGTAAAACCTCATGTGAATCAAGCTTAGATTTGTAAAAATAGTTTAATCTCATCCTGTGAGACAAATAAATCCGTACCATTTCGAAGAGTTTCGATCAAATTATGTGCTTTCCATATACGGAGACGGTATAAACGTTGTGCTGTACCGCTGCTGACGTTGTGCTGTACCGCTGCTGACGTTGTGCTGTACCGCTGCTAACGTCGCGACGCTCCTGTGAAATTTGTCCTCGGACCAGCTTTTTGATTTTGCTCTGAATTTAACGAGCCTTCAAACCTGAGAAATCTGTCGAGCCTTCACTTAAGAGAAATCTGACCTAATGTCACAATATTCTTTCATTACAATACCGTTAATTCATTCACATTTCTTTCTTCCATTACCATACATTCATTTCGTTCCTTCCTTCACAGCAGACTACTACATAATTTTCTTCCAGAACCATTAGCGTCATCCCTAAGAATACTTGTCTATTTTCTCTGTAGTCCATAAAAAATTATCCTCGGCAGTTGCTAGACAAACTAAATCAAATGTATATTTCGACTGTTCCAATGGGAGCAGGCTTAGGAGCTGAGAAGAAACAAGCAGCTGAGAAGAAAAAAGCTTATAAAGTTATATTGTTAGAGTTTGTCTGGTGAATTTTCGTTCCTAATTGAAAATATGCTTGTAAATATGAACATTAACTACACGAGGGCAAAATAACTTGACATTATTTCGAAATAAATTTATTTCAAAACAAATTATTTATAGCTATACCTCTAAAGTCTCCACTACTCCCTCAGAATTCCTAACACACATTGAAGCGGACAATTTAATTGCAATAAAGTGCTTGCCCACATCCTCCTAATAAAGCATAATAGCTGTTTCATATGTTGAATTTGATTCAATATTTAATCGATAACATTTCAAATTTTTCACTTCGTATTCCCTCGCGAAGTGAAAAAATGTGAAAAATAATAACTAACGGTAATTTACAAAATCTCAGCTAACCTTCGTTATTCAAATCGATACTGAATTTATCATGGTCACCAGCCTAATATATAGATTATACGCCAGCAGATTTTGTATTGAAAAACCTCGATTAAATCTTCTAGAGGGCTTTTGGGGAATGAACGTTGAAAAAATATAACTCAGTACTCACTGCAGTGTGTGACAGAGAGCGCATTTTCTCGTCGACGAAAATTTGAGGTCACGGACGGACGGACAGACAGACGGACATGGCGAGCACAATAGTGTATTTTTCCATAAATGAGAAAATGCGCTAAAAAGGAATACTTAGCGTTGTCATGAACCGTTGCGAGCACTGAAGCTCATGGTTGTACCAGCCCAGCTCAGAGGCGGATCCAAAGCACCCATTGATTATAATGCTAATTCTGCCCTGGAAATGACCGGCCATTTGTAGGTACGTGACCTCTTATTGAGCCAGTGTCAGTATCAGCCGTCACTTCTCCATCAAATTAGCTTCTTTAGTTTGATTTAAAAGGTGTAATTAAAGCTGAAAAACATTATTTATATTATATGAGATTTTAGTAACATTGATGAGTGTGTTCCTACTGGAAATTCGGAAATAGACGAAGAAATGAAATGAAAATAACCTCTACGATTGAAGCCACCATCGCGGACATTTGAGGCGCTATTGCTCGAATGCAACTTAGACTTTTATTACAAATTTTGCACTGCAAATTAGAAATTAATTTTTATTCTCGATTAAAAGGTATGTTTCTCGAACAATTTGAATCTTGCCGAGCAATTCTAAAGCAATCTCTCCCTCACATCGCCATCACGATGCATAGACTCAGGCAGCTGGTTGGCATCGTGAGAAATGCACATCGACTAAGCGAAGGCGCGGCGTATGATGGCCGCAATGACAGCATGCTGACTAAACCAATGTCGTTTCAATTCAATCGTTCAAAACAATTATAAGTTAAAACTTACGGCAACTTCTGTAATTTAATATTTTAATAAATATTTTTGGACAGTATCCCAAAGATTAAAATATTAATTAACCCGTTAAAAATTTTTTAAAAATCCTTGATTGGCGAAAGTTCACCAAATGCCGTCTCCTCGACAGGTTGCGAGAGCATTATGAGTAATGGAGGAGCATTAAGATTGTACTTTGGAAATTAATTTTTTTTTCAGGAAAGTCACACGATTCTAAAAATCGAAACCTAAATTTTGTAATTTCATTGGCAACAGTTGAAGGAGTGTTACGTGATATTACCAATCGGAATATGAATTTGAAAATTACACGGGCAATATTTGAAGAAGCGTTACGTCTTTTCGCAGGTACAAAAACCTATGATTTTGCGGCATCAAATATCAAATAGTAATATAATGTAAAATAAATTAAAATAAATAGCTAACAACAAATTTGTAGAATTTGTTGTTAAAAGAAACCAATAAACCGAGTCTAGGAACAGCGCCACATAATTAGGAACGACGCACCTTGATCAATTCGAAATAAATAAAAAAGAGTCAGAAAGAAATCAGAAAAGGGCTGATGAATTTGGTTTTGCTTCTCCTAACGTACATGATCTTGTGACGAAAATAGTATAGTTTATGGTAATCGTTACTAATTTAAATTTAAGTGTTCATAAGTATCCTACGTTGTTAGCCTTGAAACTATTTTCGTTTAGAGATAAAATCCATACACCATGACATTCTAATTCATTAAATAGCCTGGCATCATTTCTAGCGACTTTGTATTATGGCGGGCTTTTGTTTTCTCGGGATTTACCTCTGAAGATCTGCAAGTCCCAAGGCTATAATCGTCTTCAGTTTCTCTAGCACTAGTCCATGCAGTGACCAATTCCTCTGTGGTAGTCTATTTTTCGTCAGTTTTCACCGCTCCGTTCCAATCTTTTCCTTGGTTCTCCTTCACTGGGACATATGAACGACTGGGACGGAGGTTAACGCTTGCACAAACTTTATTTGGTTTAGCCAGCGGGGAGGGATTAAAAAGCGTTCGGATTTTAGGCTTTATTCACACCTCAAAAACACAGTGGATCTGAAAATAATGACGGCACAAAGAATGCAAAAACTAGCTAAATATGATTAGAAAGGACACAATAAAATAGTAATGTCGCAAAACATCACAATAGTAATGTGGCAATATGAGAAAAATTCTTAAATTGCTCACGAATTAACGTACGTATGTGCTTGGCCCTTTATTGCTAAATCCTGAATAAGAAATTTTTCCATAGTTGAATTTCCTTCACTTAAACGCTCTGAACATGCAAATTTTACCAACGCATTGAGTGCCATTTGATGATTTTTTTATTTCTTCAATCCCCTGGCAGCCGTAGATACACATACTAGACTCACTGTCAACAATCGCTATTGGTTGTTGATTAGCACTAAACCAGTTGTTTTCTAGTTCTAGAATAGCAACCGACTAACGCTAAACTAGCTGTGTACTAACGCTGGATAAACTGTGTAGCAGCGCAATGAGTGGCACCAGCAACATAAGTGGTACAACAATAATATGCGTTTAAAAAGTACTTTCTAAAGACCACACTTCTAAAAAGGCTCATGTCTCGATGTTACAATCCGATGCCCTGAGGTAAGCGCAAGCGCCGTATCATGTTTACCTTCTCTAATGCCATTCAGCAATCAGCAAGCTAAACCATATATTGACTCGTGGCGTCTCAACTGCCGGGAATTATCTTTAGAATACAGATCAGAGCCCAGTATAATCAGCTAATTTCTTCCTTTTGACTATTTAAAAAGCACAAATTATAGATTATTGAATATCATCACATAGCTGTAATTAAGCTGCCATCTGATGAGATATTTCTGCAACTGCTTGAGAAGTATAATATCTCATACAAAATTCTTTTTTCATGCAAAACAGAATTAATTTATTGCCACTGATTGACCCCTTATTTAGTGAGTCTGCCAATTGATTCATGCATTGTCTCCGACTTTGCGCAAGTGTGCAAAATTTCAGATCGATTGGAGCGGTAAATATGTGTTAAATATCGATTATAAGACTTGTAACAGACAGACAAAAAAGAAGTGGAGTTAAATAGAAGTGGGTTAAAATCGATTATAAGATTTTTAGCAGACAGACAAACAACAAGTAAAGTTAAATAGAAGTGGGTTATATATTGATAATAAGATTTTTAGCAGACAGACAAACAAGTGAAGTTAAATAGAAGTGGGTTATAAATTGATTATAAGATTTTTAACAGACAGACAAACAACAAGTGAAGTTAAATAGAAGTGGGTTAAAATCGATTATTAGATTTTTAGCAGACACACAAACAACAAGTGAAGTTAAATAGAAGTGGTTTATAAATCGATTATAAGATTTTTAGCAGATAGATAAACAACAATTGAAGTTAAATAGAAGTCGGTTAAAAATCGATAATATAAGATTTGTAGCAGACAGACAAACAACAACAAGTGAACTTAAATAGAAGTGGGTTAAAAATCGATTATAATATTTTTAGCAGACAGACAAACAACAAGTGAAGTTAAAAAGAAGTGGGTTAAAAATCGATTATAAGATTTTTAACAGACAGACAAACAGCAAGTGAAGTTATATAGAAGTGAGGTAAAAATCGATTATTAGATTTTTAGCAGACAGTCAAACAACAAGTGAAGTTAAATAGAAGTGGGTTAAAAACAGGTCCAGCCGTCGCGTAACTTTGATACGTGACACGCCGAGACGTACCACTATTGCTTTCACGTACCATCGGCGTATTTATACAATTCATTAAATAATTTTATTTTAAATTGAATGAGTCTGAGTGCTTTTGCAATACTCATAGGGCAGGCAAAACATGATAAAATAAAGCTCGGGCAATCAATCAAAAATTCAATCAATGCACAGTAACACACTCATTGCGAAAACTCATGATTGGACCATCGCTTTCAAGAACAAATTTCACATGTAATCGGTTCAGCGATCAGAAAAAGTGATAATTTATTCGAGATAATATGTAGATATATATGTATATTACAGATATGTGGATATATTTTAGAAATTGTAGTGACGCGAACGAAATAATGTACACGTAAAATATAATTTTTAGTGGCAAAAAATGGCATTATAATATGAAACGGTAAAATGGTAATATATGCAAATAACAGATCACTCAAAATTTTTCGATAAATGCTAATGCTCCATCTTTTTCCACTTTTTAGTAAACATCTCGGGAAAACTTTTTTATGGTGTTTGTGACGTTACACATAGCGCTAAAACTTGTTATATTTTTATGTAAACATATTACATCGAGGATCGTCCATAAAATAATATTAAACACACCATATTTATTAGTACCGAAAGTTAAGATGAATAGTAAAGAATATTGTTATCGATTCAACTCAACCCTTTCTAGGGTAAGTGACGTATATGATCAGCTAAAATCTCTTTCCAAAATGATTCACCACCTCCACCAGTTTATGTTGGAACTACGTTTTTATGCCTCTATATTTTACTCTACTATAATTGAGCCTCAATTATTAAGTTTGAGTTTTTTGAGTCTTAAAAATTTTCAATTATTAAGTTTGGGTTATTGAGCCTCAATTAAGAGTTTTTGCAGCGAATTAATCGTAACACAAATGTTATCTCATTAAAAGTAGTATATGTTATCAGGAGAGTCAATCCAACTTTACGTGATCTCATTAGAAATTTATAATTAGAACGATTTTAATGGTAATCTAGATTTCATCCAAAGACACTTGATCCAGCATCACAGCGAACATAAAATTTAATGTAAAAATGTATTGAATAATTTCAATCAAATAAAAAACAATGGAAACTGCCTACACGGGCTTGAAGTGAGAGGTTAATTAGACAGTTTACTAATTGACAGAAAGAAAAATATATAACTCAGTACTCACAGCAGTGAGTGACAGAGAGCGCATTTTCTCGTCGATGAAAACTTGAGGTCACGGACGGACGGACGGACAGACAGACAGACGGACATGGCGAGCACAATAGTGCATTTTTCCATAAATGAGAAATTGCGCTAAAAATTAGAGAGAAAGTTGCATCGATTAGTACGAAGTCCAGATCTCTAACTCTACAATCACCAACAGGTAGAATGGATACGGATGCTGCGCACGTTTGTTGACAGCCACGTAGCGGGAGCAGACGGGCGACGCTAGGTTGAATTCTATCCACTGCAGACTACCTAGTGCTGGAGGACCTGCGTAGTAAGCCAGCACTGTGTACGCACTGAAGTCTCCAGGGCTAGGAGGAGGGTTCACGCCGCCCAGGAACTGATAGTGAGAAAATGAGGAGTTTCATTTTGTATTGTATAACTGAAATCTTGGAAATTTATCGAATATCCAACGGATGAAACGATACCTGATGACATTAGTCTGAACTCGGTTGTAATATGTTCTCTTAATTTCTTGATTAAATCCTATAGCAAACGAAAATAGTTGAAGAAATACTTTCAAATCGATAATTTTTACGTGTTAGTTAAGATAATAGAAACATAATATGATAATTCAATGCTTAAAATGAAAATGACAAGTAATGACAATAATTAATCTTCTCGTTATGGCTTAAACTTTTGTAGCTCAGTTGATAAGGAATTGTTACGTGAGAGTAAATCGTTATTACCTAATGCTTTCATTCCTATAAAAACTCCAATAGACTTTAATTTACGCGAAACATTCAGCGAAAACCCTATTAAGAAAAAAAATATACAGAATATCTCTAGATATTCACCTGAATATCCACGAAGCGTTCCACTTGATTTGGCAACAGAGTGTAAGGTAGCACTCTGATTTTTTCAACTCGCACGCAACTTATCAAGTCGATCAGAAGCCAAGGTTGGTCGATACTGTAGGTGTCCAGCGAGTGAAACACAGTCGTGTTATCCCCGTCGACGGCTCTCGTTGAGTTGCTGTGGGAATAATCAAAATAAGTTGGATTAAACGGCGAGTTCTCACGTCCGAGTAAACTCCGTACGTCCGTAAACTCGAGTTCTCACGTAAACGGCGAGTTCTCACGTTCTCTACATTTTAAAGACAACACTTCTAAAGAGGCCAGTGTCTCCGATGTTACACATCTATAATAAATTTCTTATTTTATTTTTAAATATTTAAAAAAAGTATTTTTTCAATTTATTATGCGAAAAAAATGTAAAAATTTGTGCAAAATTTCAGATCGATTGAACAGGTAGAAGTGTGTTAAATATCGAGTATAAGATTTGTAGCACACAAAGAAACAAACAAGAAGTTAAGTTAAAGAGAACTCTTGCTAAATATTCGAATTAAAATTAAAAATACATAGTCAATTTACTTAAAGTGCAATTAATTTCTTTAAATGTTTAGCTCAAATAATGTGCGTTTTAGGTAAAATTACGTGGTAAAAATATTAAAGTCCAAATTAAAAATACATGCTCACTTTACTTAAAAAGAGAATTATTTTCTCAAAATTTTGAATTAAACTAATGTGCGTTATTTTAGCTAAATTTACGTGTTAAAAATATTAAAATCACAATTAATAACATACGTATAAAAATTACTTGTTAAAGACTACACTTCTGAAGAATCCAGTGTCTCCGATGTTGCACATGTACAATGAATTTCTAATTTTATTTTCAAATATTATAAAAATTAATTTCAAATTTATTTTTATTATAGAAAAAATTAAAATTTCTAAATTATTTATTCTGTCAATCGATTCATGATAACTTAACGCAAGTGTGTAAAATTTCAGGTTCGATTGGACAGCTAGAAGTGTGTTAAATATCGATAATATTTGTAGCAGACAAACAAACAAACAAGAAGTGAAGCTAAAGAGAAGTGGTGTAATAATATGCGTTTAAGATGTACTTTTTAAAGACAACACTTCTAAAGAGGCCAGTAACTCTGATGTTACACATGTACAATGATTTTCTTTTATAATTTTCAAATATTTGAAAAAATATTTATAATTTTTTAGTATATAATTTTACAATTATTTATTCTGTCAATTGATTCATGCATTGTCTTTACACACTTTACACTCAATTGATTCATGACACATTACATTCGCATGACACATTACATTAAATTGATTCATGCATTTTATTTTTCACACTTTACGCAAGTGTGCAAAATTTCAGATCGATTGGATCGGTATAAGTGTGTTTAATATCGATTATAAGATTTGTAGCAGACAAACAACGAGAAGTGAAGTTAAAAAGAAGTGTTGTAAAAATAGATAGGAAGTCACCGCAATGACACGCCTGCATGGGATTTGCGGCAGAAAATTTTATGGACACAAAATTAGCAATCAAGGCAAGTTTTGGGAGAGAATATTGATGTCCGATTTGTATATGCAAGAACAGAGAATCATCACATATTGAAAAAAAATAATTCTATCGTAACATTTATGAGGAATTTAGTGCCGAGAGAATTTACATTGTTATGAAGATATAAATTCCACACTTTTAGAGCCGACACACATGAATTTTTTTAAATTGTGCGATGTGAAATAAATAGGAGTATTAGCCTTCAAATAATGTTTAAAAAACACAAAAAGGAACAGTTTCCCATGCACGAACAAGTAGTTTATTTCCGTAATTTAATTTTTTTTAATTAAGCTAACAGGGGGTCATAATATGACGACGACGTCGCTGTCTTGCCCCGCGCGCGTTCGAAGCTGCCATGTCCTCCGAGGGCCTCGTAGCGGTGCGTACGTAGCGAGGGGGGCACAGCGGCCCCATAGATGGTGCATACGCCTGCCAAATTGTTCAGTAATATAATTATTGATAATTACTCAGCGAAACAATTATTATTTCGATCAGCATGAATGATACAATTTTCAAACTCATTTACAAAGTTTTGCTATTCAACGACAAGAGAGCGTTGAAGTTCATTTATTATTAAAAGTTCATAGTTTGATTTGCGAGGCAGGTAAACTTCACCAACAACAAGAGTTCGTCTCTTTCACCTAGCTGGTGAAAATTCGGTAATTCAGCGTAAACCTAGAGAAGAATAGCTCTAGAAAATTGTGAATATGTGCGTCGAATACTATGTATGCTTATCTGAGTAACAAATTAGTTAAGTTGAAATCAATGTGATTCAGGAATAAATATTTGAATGAATAATTAGCCAGATATCAGTAAATGTTTTAACAAACAAAAATAATACGCCATTTACGAGTAATTCACTCAAGCCATTCCAATTCTTTAATCCAGAAAAGATACAATTATTAATTTGTTGGCGACATAACGGCTTAACCATTAACAGATAATTATCAAGATTTTTAAAATTACTGATGGATCTATTTACACTCACCGTTGTCAACTTCAAATAAGTCACATCCCATAGTGCTACAATAACTACCGCACATTATTTTGCTTTCAGCATCAATAGTCCTGGGCCCACATGAGCTCAAGCCACAGTTGCTTCCTTTGCTCTCATCAATCCAGTAGACAGAGCAGGTGTTGCTTATGCGGTGCAACAGAATAGCGAGCTGAACGAACTTCATGATAATTGATTAACGGTAATTTATTCAGGAAATAACCTTGGGTCGAGTGCAGTAAATTAGTCACTGCGTCGAGAACTGTGTTTGGAGTTGTCAATTCAGTTAAAATTATTAGCAGCTTAATTAAACCATCAGTGCCCCAAATAGAATATCCTTGACATTTAAGACCCCAGTTCTAATGAAATTCGATGATAGTTTTCAAACTGAGTTAATTAAGTCTTCGTCTGGCAAAATAAAATTCATCAAAGAAATTTAAATTTATGATTTCTGTAAAAAATTAAATGTGCATAATCAAACTATATGATTTAAAATTTAATTCCTAAATCACTTCTCATAATGACTTGACCACTACACATGAAATTCCAGATCTAGGTAACATCATCAATGATATTCATTGAAGATACCGTGCCTAAATAGCCACTATATGTAATAACAGTGCCATGCTACGGGTACACGCACCATCATTCGGCAGTATTAAATAGATTTAAACTGCACGAGCCCGCAACATTTCAAGATTATCGCGAGGCTCAATCAATTTTAAAAGCCTAAGTTTCCACAAAGTTTCATGTATAACCGAAATGATTAAATATTACGTCCGTAAAAATAATTTTGAATCCAGTCCAGCTACATTTAATTCAGAGTAATGAGCTACAAAATTTAACGACAAATTTTGGTATAAAAGATGAAAATTTTGTACGTCAATATATCAATCAAATTTACGTGATATGAGCAACTAATAAAATAAATTAAATATGAGTGCTCATGAAGATAATTGCGAAATGGAAAAATTTAGTGCATTAAATAGAATAATGCAAAACTTTTTAGGAATACTAGAACAAAAAGAACATTACAAGTATTATATCCTTAGTCTACTAAAAACCCAAATTACAAGGAATTTAAAAACAAACAGGGATTCGATTTTAGGGTTGATTTGTCTCTCATCAATTTTAAGTTTTACTGTCTGACTTTTGGGTTTTGAATTATAATGATTGTTTTCAGTCTTTCTAGATTTTCGAACTGACGAGTGAGCAGGACTCCGAAACGTTTTCAATATAGATCTGCTCAATCTACTTGTCGTTCTCTTTTCTTTTAAATTCCTTAAGAACATTATGATGTTAGTCCGGATATTGACAAGCATAATGACGCATATTATAATTATTTACACTGGATTTTGGAGAATTCAATTTCATTCTGAAATAGCTATTTCTTTATTTTAGATATAAGTACATAGCCAATTTTTGTGTGCATCGCATAAGGTATATGTATATCAAAATCAAATGATTTAAATTTAGGAAAAACGAAATCAAAATACAACCGTTCACTGTTCGAGTAAAGTATTTGCGATTTCGACGAAGGAAGTACTGTTACTAGTAATACAATTTAAAATTTATATTTAAATCGTTGCCGCCGAACAGGCAAACTCAACAGCGCCGTGTACAGGCTGAGCCACCTCACAGCAGGTGATGTGATTTGAATTTGAGGTGCTCGGTGAGGGCTGTATGGCAGCAGTCTGCCGTCTCTAAATTAGATATCGCTGCTTTGGAAAAATTCTGTTAAAATATAAAGGTTTTACATGATTAAAATATTAAATGCTAGCACTAATCCCTGCATGTTGTTCGTAAAAGGAATGAATTATTTGTTAATTTTTATTAGTCATTCATCTTGCTTGCTCGTGTTGATTGGTGTTTTATCATGTGCCGTTAGTCGGATGAATGTCTCTGAAAATTAATAATCTAAAAATCAATATTCCCGAATGAAATGATCTTGGCTTCCCTCTCAGAAATCGAGTCCCTCACCGACTTCAATACGAACAGCTGTGTTTAATGTATCAATATGCTTCTATAAGGGTGGCTCCTGCATATTTCTTGAGATAAAATGAAGGTGTTCATTCATCTGGTGAATGATGCATTTGATTTTTACAAAAGGTGAGTGTTACTGAATTTTAGTATTTAGTAACAATGAACTGAAAGCATACAGAATAAGAAGATATGGTCGCAAAAAGTGATTTGTGATTGTAAAGTCGGCCGTGGAAGAATATCTGAGAGTTTATGTTAACACGCAGCTGAAAGTTTCTAGGCACGTTCAAACGCAAGTTAGTACATCTAATAAACTGCTTGGGCTGATCAGACGCTGCTACGAGTAACTAGATGCAGAAGCGATGAAGCTATTGGTTAACCCATAATAATCCATAATAAGGTCGAAGCTGTTGGTAAGAATATGGGTTCATCTGCAATGGACATTAAAGTTCGCATCGAAAACGGCGGAGCTATCACTTTTTAATAATGTTGAACGAAATAGAAGTAAAACCTCATGTGAATCAAGCTTAAATGGGTACAAATAGTTTAATCTCACCCTGTGAGACAAATGAATCCGTACTATTTCGATGAGTTTCGATCAAATTATGTGTTTTCCATTTACGGAGACGGTATAGTTGCTAATTTCAGGAATATAAATATTTCCCAGAAATGTTTTTCATGAGCAAAAACAGCTAAAATTTAAAACCGCGGAAATGTTAATTCCTAAACAACTCCTGATTGTATTAAAAGAGCCATTTTGCTTTTAGAGGTGTTTTGATGGCTTTTTGCATCGACCATCCTTTCCTAGCTTATTAATTAAAAGTTGTCCAGTAAATTTAGTAGCCCAGTCTAAGGAGTTTTTTAAGTTCCTGTGGCAACAATTGGTTAGTGACCAGAGATGCAAATGACTGCTTAGACCCAAGGACTCTATATATTTCTTTAATTTGTCGATATGATCGCTCGATATTAATAGCATAGTTCACATTTTATCTCATTTACGCATCGGGCATTTACGTTTTCGACTAACTGTTGGTCATCAATATTGATTTTAAAAACATCCTGTCAAACCAGAGAATTGTAGAACTTACAAAAGATCGAGTTCGGAGGTAGCCGAGCTCGTATACACATGTGGATTTGATGCAAGTTATTTTTGTGCCCAGTTACTGACATTACAATATTTTCGGAAATGAGGAAATCTGAATCGTGTCAATCTAGCTCAACCAAATCTAATCGTGTCAATCTTGTTCAACCATTTTGTCAAGAACGGCACAGGTAAACCATGATTAAAATTTCGAGAAACATTTGAATCGAGAGATTTAAAATGAATGTGTACCTTTGAAAGCTGTGAGGCGAGAAAAACCTTTTTCAACATGAATCGTGTCAATCTAGACCAATATAATTTTTTTATATGCACGAACTGGGAATAAATTACGAATTAATAATGAAACCCTATCACTTAAAAAATCATAGCGATTACAATTAAATTTTTAATCACTCTCATTCAACATTTAAATTAAGTAGTTTCTCCCCTTAGAATATAATTCATAAGGTTTTTATGTTCAGATTTTTGACTTATCATTCGTCGTAGAATACATGCGGACTGATAAAAAAATATAGCTAATTAATAATAAAAAAATGCATTATAAAATTTTCAATTTGAAAATATACGGAAATATTCAGAGTGAAGAGAAATAAGAAATTTTTCGTTTCGATAATTTGTACAGTGTTATATAGGAAGGCTTTGCGCTGTACGGCACGCAAGGTCCCACAGCCTCGCCACCACGCGACTGGAGGCCGACGTCGGGAGGCCGAGATAATATCGCAGCAGGTGAATTTGCCGTGCATGTACGCATCAAATGCAGCTGATTAGCCCGGCAATGAGGCATGAGTTTTGTATCCTGGAAAATATTAATTTTCAGATATTGAGTAAAATATTGCAAAACTTTTTAGAAATACTAGTGAAAAAAGAACATTATGATGTCAGTCCCGCATTGATAAGCGTAATGACGCATATTCATATTTTAACAGATTTTGGAGAATTCCATTTCATTCTGGAGTGGCTGATGCTTTATTTTAGATTTAAATACATAGTCAATTTTTGTGTGCATCGTATACGGTGCATTAATGTCGCAATGGTTTAAATCTTAATAAAACACTAGCTCTTCATTCATAATTTTTAGCAGCAGATTCAAATTCACGTTTCATTCGTATCGGCATGCGTCGCCAATGTATTCTGTCTTCTTATTCTGTCTTACCAGTATTGTCTTCAGTACTTTATACAGGTCTTAAAGGTCTCTAAGTCATGGTCTTGCAGTTATTAGTATAACTGTACTCAATTATTGTAGGTACCTGGATGATAGTGAAATTTTATTCAATAAAAATTCAATGAGAGATTCAGAAAAAGTTTAATATTGAGGATTGACTCTGACTTTTCTTTCTGTTTAATTGCTAAACAGACATAATTCAGTTAAAATAATATACGCTTAAAAATTACTTTTTAAAGACAACACTTCTAACAAATCCAGTGTCTTCAATGTTACAGATGTACAATGAATTTCTCGTTCAATTTTCGAATATTAACAAAATTAATTTTTCAATTTATTTTAATATACAAAATTTTGTTTCAAAATTGTTTATTCTGTCAATTGATTCATGCATTGCCTCCGACTTCGCACAAGTGTGCAAAAATTCAGATCAATTAGACAGGTAAAAGTGTGTCAAATATCAGTTATAAGATTTGTAGCTAACAAAATTATTTTTTCAATTTTTTTAATTTTGAAAAAATTTTTTTTTTAATTTCTAAAATAATTTATTTTGACATTTGATTCAGGCATTGTCTCCAACTTTACACAATTGTGCAAAATTTCAGATCAATAGGATAAGTAGAAATGTATTAAATTTCGATTACAGATTTGTAGCAGACAGACAGACAGACAAACAAACAGACAAGAAGTGAAGTTAAAGAGAAGTGTTGTAATAATAATATACGTTTAAAAATTACTTTTTAAAGACAACACTTCCAATGAATCCAGTGTCTCCAATCTTACAGATGTACAATGAATTTCTTATCTAATTTTCGAAAATTAAAAAAATTAACTTTTCAAATTTTTTAATATATATAATTTTTAATATATAAATTTTTTCAAAGTTATTTATTCTGTTAATTGATTCATGCATTGCCTCTGACTTCACACAAGTGTGCAAAATTTCAAATCAATTAGACAGGTAAAAGTGTGTCAAACATCAGTTATAAGATTTGTAGCTGACAAAATTATTTTTCCATTTTTTTTAATATTGCAAAATTTTTTTTTACTTTTTAAAATCATTTATTTTGACATTTGATTCATGCATTGTCTCCAACTTTAAGCAAGTATGCAAAATTTCAGATCGATAGGATAAGTAGAAGTGTGTTAAATTTTGATTACAAGATTTGTAGCAGACAGACAGACAGACAAACAGAAAAACAAGAAGTGAAGTTAAAGAGAAGTGTTGTAAAAATAAAAATTTTCCACATCCCGTTCCTGAATTTTTTTTTAATTGTTGTAGTCACTATAGACTAAATATTTAACTAGTTTTAACTTATCTTAATCACAATCCCAAGAAAGTAATTTAGTAGGGATTATGCAAATATACTCGGGCAGCAGGATCGATTGCAAAAGAAAATGAATGCATGCTCATGCCAAATTACAAAAATTATGTTTCAGTACTTTGCATTGAGTAATGATGACCCGCTAAAAAAAATGGGTGCCTTTTCTGTGCAGCATTGCTGTTTGCATTCATTCGTCGTCGCCAAATAATTCATTTCGGAGCGCTGTCTTAATCCGCGGAACGGATACCCATGACGCGGACAGCACTAATGAGCATTTCAGCCGTGCCGCTGATTGTGGTCTATTGACAATCTGCAAACTTCTGGAGGTTCAGCTCATTGTTCTAGGTGTTATTTCATAGACACGGTTAAATGTCGAAGCCGTGATGTTTTCGGTAGTTTCCATAGAGATGGTTTAATATGTGCTTAGAAAATTTTAAAATGATGCAGAGGAATTATTTCGCAGGAGGAATAATTTCGTGTCCAAGGAACATATATTTTATGAGAACAACTTGACATCCGACTCATCCATGATTACAGTCATAGTTCCAATAATTACCATGATTGCTGGACTTTGTGACTTTCATCTGGTCACTCTCTAACACTAAATATGCATTTATAATTTAAACAGGTTTCATTGAAGACCAGAGAATTTGTTTTATTCGAAATTTTCTTATTAGTTTTTCCGATATATCGAACAATATTTTTAGTTTGAACTGGCAAATCGAAAATCAGGTTACCGATGGGCATTTTTATTTCGTTAACGACGTTTCGAATGTTTCAATCATTCATTATCAAGTTAAAAGGCGCATTGAGTGATGAAATTAGCGTCGACATAAGTACAAAATCATGAAAATAGGATACTACTCAGAAAACAGAATTGGTTAGAAATAATGCCTAGTCACTAAAATATTAAGATGAACAAAAAATCAAAACACCAAAAATTACTCCGAAAACAATTACTTATAATTTAAACAAGCTGATTCTAATTCACGTTTCATTCGCAACGGCATGCATCGTAAATGTATTCTGTCTTCTTGCAAAACTTTATAGAAATACTAGTGCAAAAGATCATTATGCTGTTAGTCCCGCATTGACAAGCGTAATGACGCATATTCATATTTAAACAGATTTTGAAGAATTCAATTTCATTCTGATGTAGCTGTAGCTTTATTACAACACTTCTCATTAATTTCACTTCTGACAATACTTCTCTTTAACTTCTCTTCTTGTTGTTTGTTAGTCTGCTACAAATATTAAAATCGATATATAACACACTTCTACCTGTCCAATCGCTCTGAAATTTTGCACACTTGCGTAACGTCGGAGACAATGCAATCAATTGACAGAATAAATATTTTATTCTGTCAATTGATTTTAGATTTTACTGAATAAAATCTAAAAAAAATTTCAATATTAAAGAAAAATTTACCAAATATTTTTATTAATAATTAAAAAAATTAGAAATTAATTGTACATGTGTAACATAGGAGACACTGGCCTCTTTAGAAGTGTTGTCTTTAAAAAGTAATTTTTGAGCATATATTTTTATTAGAGATGTATATACTGTAATATACATAGCCAATTTTTGTGTACATCGCATACGGCGTATCAATGTGGAAATGGTTTAAAGTTTAATAAAACATCGCTCATCATAATATTCAAACTAGCTCTTCCTGTTTCAAAGCAGCGGATTCAAATTTACGTTTCATTCGTATCGGCATGCGTCGCCAATGTATTCTGTCTTCTTATTCTGTCTTACCAGTATTCTGTCTTTAGAACTTAATCCAGGTCTTATATGATCTCTAAGTCATGGTCTTGCAGTTATTAGTATAACTGTAGTCAATTATTGTACCTGGATGATAACGAAATTTGATTCAACCTAAATTCAATATGAGATTCAGAGAAAGTTTAATATTGAGGTTTGACTTTGACTTTTTTTCGTTTAACTGCATATCAGACACAATTCAGTAGAAAAAATTAAATTTTGATCGGAATTCCGATCCTGAAGCTTTTTTTCTAATTCAGACGAATTGTTGTAGCCACTATATAACAACTCGTCTTGTTGTATTGACTACAACAAGACTACGATTATTTTATCTCTGTTGTATCGACTACGTGATTGTTGTATCTCAATCACAATAGACTAAATAAATACGTTTATTTTATAAACGTATTTAAAAATAACTAAATAAACTAAACTAAACTAAACTAAACAACTAAATAAATACGTTTATTTTATAAATGTAAGGAAAACGTTTGAACTTTAAAATTGAATGCACTACTCTTATTTGTCAAAAAAAAATCACTCTCTGTGACCATTATTCTTGTTATTGCGTCTCTAAGTTACTGATGATCACTTTAAATCCACAAAAGTTGTGATATTTTGGTAGAAATCGAGTCTACTCTAGACTTCTTACGCAAGCCCCTATTAATCACAAAATTTTTTCTAGTTTATCACAAATTTACGAACTATTTCTAATTTTTCACGCAGAACACGCGTTTTCCTATGACGCTGCCGTGGTTATATAACACTAGCAATGATAACACTATAAAACATTAACAAACATAATTTGTACGCAAAATGTTTCGTGTATATCACAATTATAAAAAAAAATATATTTTTACGCAGAGAAAAACGATTTTTCAAGAATGCTCCTGCCATGAGCTGGAATAAAAATAAGTTTTTCGCGCTTCCCCTTTTTATCCTATCTCTTTCATTTCTCCGGCAGCGAGTTGGATGATCGATTTGAAATTATTTCTTTTCCAATTTAAAGCCCCATTACTTATTATTATATATTTTCCCATTATTTAATTATTCCTTTTCCCATTTAGACACATTACTTCACTCGTACTGGATAGTTCAAAATAGGGTTTTATAAGAAACAAGCATTCCTTCACTCTTCAGAGACTCCGATGACCTAACTTCTGATAGCGATACTGTGTAAGTGGAACAAGGTAATCTCATCATAGGATACATTCCATCGCTCCTGTTTACGCTCGAAGAAGTGAATGCTGACGTGTTGAATGGTTAGTACTATTCATTACTAAACTATTAATTATCACTATTACTAACTAGTAAATACTATTCAGTCTACGTTGTCAGAGGTTCAGTGGTTCAACGTTTAACTGCTCACTTCGCTGTCGAAACTCAATTTTGAACTTAAAAAATATGTCTAGAGACCAGATAACGACTTATTGTAAAATCAAAATTTTTTATACGCGGCAGATCTTACCAAATTGATGTCAAAATATTCAGATAACAGCGCTTAAAATTATCGAGAATCAGCAAATACTATAATTAGGTTCTGATATTTTGCAAACAGATGTTAGTCATTCATTCTTGGACGACACAAAGGTGATTGTTCACAAGGATGAAAATTTCTATCAGTTCACCAAAACTCATCATATCGACATCCTCACCTGTAAGTCTCCCAACTCCTGTGGGATATGGGCAGCAATAACGAAAACTGCAGCTATGAGTCACGTAGTTGGTGAGTAAACCATGTGTCATGAGAAGTGCCATTCTTGTCCTTAACCTGTTCGATTAACCCGAAAAATTTTGAAGCTTTACTTAACATCCGGTTAGGTTGATCGATACGATCAACAAAAATCCATTTAATTATAGGCAACAGTCATTAGAAAATATTTAATTGTAATCAAACGTTCTCAAGGGATGATAAAGCCTGGCACCAACATTTGAATAAAATACTTAACTTTGTTGCTAAATTAGTAAAAGGAGTCAGTCTTGTCTTGCATTATTCAATTAAATATTTTTAGTATAGTTATACATGAGTATATAGAATCAAACAGCGAGTAGTGTTCAACTGTGCATGAGGCGGAATATTCACTTGATACAAACTACGTGCATGTTGAGTGATAGGGGTTGTGTAATACATTTTCAGAAGGAATGTCCATTGAATTACATTCATTCATTGCTACTTGTTCCATGCACTGAACTGTGTGACAGGTCCTAACATTGATAAAATCCTGTTTAGGAATTATCTTTGTGTGTTGAACTTGTGTTGTGATTTTAATCGAACCATGAGGCATTTTTTCTTCTCATCTTGACCAGCGTGCAGTGTCTGTTGTAAGATAGCGTGTTGTGTCTGTTGTAATGTTTTCTTTTTTAGACTAATTCAAAGTTCTAAATTGTTAGATTCTTCAATGGGAATTTGGCTTTGAAATTTATTTAGTTTCCATGTGATTAACTGGTGATAAAAAGATATCAAAATCTACAGGCACCTCTTTAGGTTTTCTGTTGAGATTTCTGTATATTTTAGGGAGATATTAGTTTCTTCAGTGTATACTTCTAAACGAAGTTCGTGGTAATTAATGCCCATGAGCTACCGCGGTTCTAATTTTCACGCGTGTCGTGTTTTATTTTTATTAAGTGAATTCAAAGTATTAAGTATTGCGAGCATTCAAAATCTTGGAATGAAAAATAAAATAATATCTTTAGAGCAATCGTGATCATTATTTGATGACAGTGATTCTGAGCAATAATCGCATCAATGACATTAATAAAACTATCCAGTTTTTCAATGGTCGTTTCCAGAAGTCATGTGCGACGCTAGGATTTTCTCAGCAGCACTGCACAGGTTCACTTAGAAGGCCCCGACCATGGTTGAATTAATATTAATTCAACCATGGCCCCGACCGCGGTAGAGTTTCGTTCTCGACTAACATTTTTGGCGCGAACTGCAGACGCCCGCTGCTCTTGTCTACAGTTTGTCGACAGATGAGGGCTGCTAATGACTCTGCTGCTTGCCGATTCCATAAAGAAATGTATTGAGCCAGTTTAGCTTCAGTTAAGTATTTTTTATCTTGTTAGGATTTGGAATTTTTTTTCACCAAGTAATTTGAGCGAGAAATGGAGATAATATATAAAAAATATATCAGTAGCATTGCAATCTCGTATAAAATTTCATTGACGCATAATCTCAAAGAACAATATTC
>NW_025939106.1:0-707 GCF_000764305.2 Hyalella azteca | reverse complement strand
GGTCTTTTTTCCGGACAAATTCCGCGATTTATTTTTTTTCTCAATTGCGTTGGCCGGCTAAAATTTATGATAGGGGTACTTTCTAATTAAAATTTATAAACTGTAAAAATGGAATTTGCACCGGAACCTACATATATACTAGTATGTATTAGGTTATAGGCTTTTTTGGTCTTTTTTGTTCGAGGACTTTACCGTTTTTGGGCCATCTGCGACCCTGCCGCCAACAACTATGATATTTCAAATGTTGTTGACGGAAAAATGTAATTCAAAGTACAATGTATAATGAAGTAAAAGAATAAATGAACTTGAACAAATGTAATCATGAGATAGTTAGGTCATTGATTTGAATGACTACATGAAAGATTATTTAAATATCACGCATGTAATTTAAATACTGTAAATGGTTTATAAATAATTGTATAATTCGATAACTATTTTTGATCACCGAAAATGGATTATTATTTAATTGTCTAGAAGTACTCGCTTGCCAATACTCCGTAATTTAGGGAAATGCATGGTCTTCATTCAACACCTTAATAAATAACACTAACAAAGTGTAATTTTTATCTAGCAAGTTAGGTTAACTTTTTCTCCAGTTCGTTGGCTTTTGTCAATGTCTTCGAAACGAGAACACGACAGCCAATAAATGCTCAACATGGAAAAATTGCACGGGTCCCGCTGGCGAGAGACTTGTCATGTACAGGTTG
>NW_025939105.1:0-1034 GCF_000764305.2 Hyalella azteca | reverse complement strand
ACTAATATATTCTACTTATGATTTGGTCGTGATTTCATCAGGGGAAATCTTGTTTTTGAAAAAAAAGTTTGTTGTAAAAGTTTATCACTTCTGGAGTGAAAGCTAATAATATTAAAAAAATTTAACTCGGTACTCACTGCAGTGAGTGACAGAGAGAGCATTTTCTCGTCGACGAAAACGTGAAGTCATGGACGGACAGACAGACGGGCATGACGAGCACAATAGCGCCTGTTTTCCATAAATGATAAAATGCGCTAAAAATTGTATTCATTAAACCTATTGACAGAGGTTATTTCATTTCTTACCTTTATGAAGCTCTCCCGTTGAAGTACGTATGTAATACCAGATGCTTATCATAACTATTCTTTGACCTTTGGGTTTTGAATTATAATGATCGTTTTCATTTAATAGATTGTCGAACTGACGATAGAGCTGGACTCCAGAACGTTTTTAACATCGATATGGTGAATTTACTTGGCGATCTCTTTGCTTTTAAATTCCTTGTCTTCATTGAACATTTCAACGTTTATAGTTGAACACGAATTGCGCTCGCTCATCTACGGAAGTCTGCGGCAATACGAAAACAAACTGTTTCGTATCAAGTTCCAGAAGCACGATGCTGTCGGTGATGCTGGCAAGCACGAGTATGTCGTTTCCTTTGGCTTATCTGAGCTTAAACAACATCATATCATATTGATGTCGGCCCTGAAGAGTAAGCCTGCGCCCTGATGTGGCCTGCCGCCGATTTTTGAACTTTTCGTGACTTGTTCGCAGATCTAAAAACAGGTCGTTTCACCGGATCTTTTCAAAACTGACGATAGTTTGAAATAGCTACTAGACTTCCACCAGGTTCGATATGGTGCTGGGCATTTCAAGTCTGAACATATTTATTTCTCCATAGCTTTATCTAGTCTGTTTTTGAACGCATTCATCCTCGGAGCGTCAACGATGTAATCAGGGAGGTTGTTCCACATGTCGGTGATTCGAAGCGAGAAGGAATGTTGTCGCTTGGAGAAGTTGCAGCGCAGTTTTTT
>NW_025939104.1:0-298 GCF_000764305.2 Hyalella azteca | reverse complement strand
GAGTTTCAGTATTAACAGAGCAATTACTTATTGGAAAAAGACACGTCTACCTTTGCAGTGTTTTCAGGACGAAATAAAATCTTGTGGCCATTTGGTTCAACGCGTAAATCCTATTAGTTATCTTCCATTTAGAATGCAATATGTACTGAGAAATAGCTTCTCTAACTATTTTTTTGTGTGGAGCTCATTTTCAAAGTCGTGATTCTTTTTCACCGACGTTCAAATGGCTACGGTTTAAAATGTTCAATTTGTCCAGTTAAAACCTTCTGAAATTAAAAAAAATATTACGATTAAATTT
>NW_025939103.1:84995-159001 GCF_000764305.2 Hyalella azteca | reverse complement strand
GCTCGTAGAAATGGAATCACGGCTGGCAAATCCATAAAACCACGGCTCGAAAAATTCAGTCGCGGCTCGCCAAGTAGATATATTCCATACTAGGATGCGTGTGCCGTGTTGTGATAACTGAAAGAAAGTCGTGTCAGAGATTCAAAACCTTGGTTTTGCTTTCAAGACAAATCAGACGATGTTCACTTGTTCAGTGTTGCGAATTACGATGAGTTCATTGTTCATATAGCTTTCAAATTTCAATGATGAATGATCAAACATCCTAACAGGGTTGGCAATGATTAAATCATGTGATTAAATCACTTGATTTTTTTATAAAAAAATCATGATTTTTTTTATTTTTTCGATATTTTTGATTTTTTTGATTTTTTCATATATTTAAATATATTGAGTGGCAGTCTTTAATTTATATTGAGGTATTGTTATTCATGGTTTAGTATAAATGTACTATAAATGACAAATTGGTATATAAACTTGTTGCCTTTAGTGTGTATTAGGTTCCAATAAATTGAATGTTTTTGGTACAGAGGCATCAAGTGTGCAATACATTGTACATAGCTAACAAGCTGTCTCTTATACACATCTAGATGTGTATAAGAGACAGACCTTGGCCTGTTGGCCATTATTGAAGGCAATAAGTGCTCTTTTTAGCCATCCATTATGATCCATATACTGTTATTGTTAGTAGGCTAATTGCAACATAAAAAACAACACTTCAAAAAGACAAAAAAGTTGAAAAAATCAAAAAAATCAAATAAAAAAAATCATGAAAAAATAAAAAAAATCATTGATTTTTGATTTTTTTATTTTTTTAAAAAAATCAAAAAAATCGCCAACCCTGCATCCCAATGATCTTCAACTTTTTGTAGTCTGAACCCATGGTCAGGACTCAGGAAGATGTGCCAGGTGCGCAGGAATTTATTTTGTCATTTTAACGACCTGCGCGGTGCGCCGTAGTGGCCATACTATGCTGGTAAAAAAATGTGCCGTGCGCCGTACTTTAGAAAGCTAAAATAGTTCTACTATTTTAGTCGACAATATACGCGAACTATTTTAGTCGACAATATACGCAAGTATATTGACTACGCGAGTCGAACTGACAATAATAAAATGTAAGACATGTCTGGGTTACTTCTGACTCTTCCGCTTGTCCGCCTTGTTGGATACGGAACGTACGGTAATCGTAAACTGCGGCTATTATACATACGAAATGTAAACAGATGGTGTTCAGTATTGCCATATGACTTTGGACAAAATTTCTTCTAAAATAAAGTTCTAAGTTTCTCATTCACCCAATTTCCATATCAAGAAAAATCATATATTATTGAAAGATAATTAAAGGCATACTGTACTGAGTAATGTGAGTATTATGTCTGTTCCTCCACAAACTGCTCGTGCGCGGCAGCGCGACGAAGAATTGATGGCCGGGATTGCGCGAACACGTGCGCGAAGAGAATAAATTTTCATTACATTGCGCCAACTGTGCACAGCAATAGCTTAAAAAAGTGAAAATGCACGGGAAAATTCACCGAAAAAATACATCATCCTGACAGTGGGTCTGAACTTTTGAAGTAGAGAGCTGTAGATGACGTATCACATAATGACATATATTAGTTCATCTTCATTCTTCATCATGTTCAGTGCTTGAATTGAAATGCATGATGATGGGCCATTGGTTAATGGTTTACTAGGTAGGTATTTGAATTCAGGTTCTTCTTAGTTAGACTACAGGACTCCGAACGGCGAACTCAATTTGCAGCTCAAAGAGATCTTTTCCATACTAGCAGTAGCAAGGCTTGAATCTTAATGACTAAATTCAATAGGCCTAGTAGATTGTTTCTGTGGTAAATCCGTGCTATGGTGCTAGGTTATGGCCAGGATACTTGGCAAGTAGCTACCAATCTGGAATATTCAACAGAATTCTTAGCCTAAATCTTAGCATTCTTTGGTAGGCTAATTTTATTTTTAGATAAAATCCATGCACCTAATTAGAAATGTAGAAGAATAAATTGCATGAATTGGTAGATGATTTATAATTGTTTGAACAAATTTACACAGGTGCAAGTTTCAGTTTTATTTGATGAATAGTTCATCTTAATAGAAATAATGACCACTCGGCCAATGCTGCATGATCGACACAGGCACACGTACTTTACGATTGATGCCTGGCGATCGTCACAAACACACGTGCTTTACGATCTATATAGCCGACGCCCAATGATCAACACTGATGCGCGCTCTTTGCGATCAAAGTGGAAGATGCCTAATGATCGACACAAGCGCGCGCGATTTACGATCGGTTTAGCCGATGCCCAATGATCAACACAGAAGCGTGCTCTCTGCGATCAAAGTGGAAGATGCCTAATGATCGACACAAGCGCGCGCGATTTACGATCGGTTTAGCCGATGCCCAATGATCAACACTAATGCGTGCTCTTTGCGATCAAAGTGGCCGATGCCCAGTGATCGACACAAGCGCACGCGATTTACGATCGTTTTAGCCGATGCCCAGTGATCAATACTGATGCGCCCTCTTTGCGATCAAAGTGGAAGATGCATAATGATCGATACAAGCACGCTCTCTGCGATCAAAGTGGCCGATGCCCAATGATCGACACAAGCGCACGCGATTTACGATCGTTTTAGCCGATGCCCAGTGAACAATACTGATGCACGCTCTTTGCGATCTAAGTGGAAGATGCCTAATGATCAATACAAGCGCGCTCTCTGCGATCAAAGTGGCCGATGCCTAATGATCGACACAAGCGCACGTGATTTACGATCGTTTTAGCCGATGCCCAAATCTCCACGATTGAGATGCCCAGGGACCACACGTCCGACCGGATGCCGTAGCGAGACGGGTCCCCCTGTGGGTCAATGCGCTCAGGCTGCACAAGAAAGGATTTTGTTGAGTGCAAGACGGTACACAACACAATTATTAATGCAATGACAAGCTCTACAAAAAGTGCAAGGTTCGTATTGGTATTGAGCAATGAAAGAGAGTAATTCATAACATTAGATCAGCAGCACTCACGGCCAGGTAGGTGTTGCTTCTAGCCTGCACTCACCTCCATATATAATTGGCATCCAGCCTGCACTCACCACCATGTAGTGCTTGCATCCAGTCTGCACTTACCGCCATGTTGGACCTGCACCCAGCCTGCACTTCCCGCCATGTAGGGCTGGCACTAAACCTGCATTCACCGCCATGTAGGGCTTGCACTCAACCTACACTCACCGCCATGTAGGGCTTACACTCAACCTACACTCACCGCCATGTAGGGCTTACACTCAACCTACACTCACCGCCATGTAGGGCTTGCACTCAATCTACACTCACCGCCATGTAGGGCTTGCACCCAGCCTGCACAGTCTTGGCCACTGAGTCCACCAAGTATCCCGAGATGCCAAAGTCGCACATCTTAACCTCGCCCCGGCGGCTGATGAGGATATTGGATGGCTTCACGTCGCGGTGGATGACCTGCAGCTTCGAGTGCAGGTAATGCAGCGCACACACAACCTGATAGGGTGGAAGAAGCTTGTCAGATCTACCATGAAGGAACAATTTACCTAGTAGAAACGTCAGTCACTAGACCAATGATTTACCGGTACCGGTACTAGCTTTGTCATTGCTGATTTTGCACTATAATTACATGAACTGTGGGACGAGTTTAACATTTCATTCAGAATTGTTGAAGATAAAAATAGATTTGCAGATAATTATCCAGGTTAAGCTACAAAAAATGAAAGGCTAATTTACCTACACGGAGTACTAATAGATGGATAAATCTAGCATTGTTTACCGAGTAAGCGATTTTCCCTACATACTCTTCAGGGAAGACTTGTTGGGTGGCATAGACTTTAGGGTAGAATTTATCTAGGGATGTGAGCATGACTTCCATGCATATCCAGACATCGCCATCTCGGAACAGGGCCCCATAGAAGTGCACTGTGTATGGGCAGGCTGCAGTGCGCATCGAGATGTCAAGGTCCATAAGCATACACTGCTGCTCTCTCATGTCCACTGTGCTTGTGATGCGCTGCAGGAAACATTCAGACACATAAGAGAATTGATACACAAATAACAAATATAGGTACTGTTTATAATACTGAAATACTTAATACACTAAAGCTAATGCAGTAAAATTAGAGTACATATGATGCAGTATGAAATGGCTCACACATTTCTAACCATAGAACAAATAATCCCCAATTATAAAAATAGATAAAAGAGGATAAAATACACAGGATTATAGCACAGAAATAGCCATCACCTTATCAAAACAGACCCTTGAAGATAAATACTGAGAAATAATAGAATCATAATGGCAGAACTCCTGACTTGCCTTAACTGCCATGATTGTGTTGGATGGAGTGTGTTTCATTTTTTCAACAACACCAAAAGCCCCACGTCCAAGCTCTCCCAGGCTCACGAGTTCTCGTGCTTCAACATTGATTTCTTGCCCCTCCACGGTGATGCTGGTTTTGGAGTCAAGGCCGCGGGGCACCTCCCTGTACATAAAAAATTTAAATGAGACTTTAATTCTTAGCTCATGAGCTGTTGACATTATTGTGTTTCATGAATTGTTAATTGGAAGTTTTAGGTTTTAAAAAGTTACATTGCAATATAAAACTTGAATAAGATGGTGAAAACCTTGGCAAAATCTTCTTAAGGTTAGATTCAGAGCCATAATATTTGCAACTGAGATATAGGTAATAAAGTCCCCTCAACTCACAGCAGCTATAGAGTGAACTAATGAAAACCTAATACAACAAAATTCTCAAGTATGCAACATAAAATTCATCTTCTTGTCTCATGGCATTGGAGTAGGTTAAATTACAGCTACAATGTCAGCATTAAAAGCTACATTTATTTTGTCTCAAAGCCTGTCGAAGGTATTTCAAGTTGTTATTTGGCTCACTATATAGTAGCACTAATTCTATTCACAGGCATCCAGGAACATGCACTACACAATTATCAACATTTTTCACTTATAACCTAGAAGAACAATGAACAAACTACCCACTGGATGGGGAGGTGTTTTATAGTTGATAATGTTTCCTTAAGATAAAGACAACAATAAATCTATAATTTATGCACTTCTAAAAAAAAGTAGATAACATTAAATAATTTTGCCTTATTGTTATATTCAGTTTTAAATTATTTGTACATTGTATTTATTCCAAAAGAGCAAGATAAGAACAGAATTAAAATATAATAGGAATGAGAACACACGGTTTGGCTGCTGGTTCTTCATTGATGACAAACTTGAGCTCTGGTCCCTTCCTCTTAGGACGACCTGAAACAAAGTAAGAAATTAGTAGGAAACCAAATATCTTAGCAGACATCAAATTACCTGCAGGGTTTGATCTAGAAGTAAGAAAAGTCATTTTAAAAAAATTTTCAACAATTAGATTTGAGAATTATATAGACACAATAACTTTTAAAAACTTACCAGCCATTGTATAGTTCTTTTCAATAGATTTCAGCATAAAATGGCAGCTAGACTGAGTAAAATTTAGGCACCAATTGACGTATAATACATTTGTTTATTCAAGTGGGTGGTAAAGATTTTAAAATATTTTTTCATGCCATATAGTTCTTTGTTTACTAGTCAGTTTTCTTTAAATTAACAATTTTGCCCTATAACAGCCAGCTACCTAACCTGGTGAATGAAAAAATAATACCTACTTTGCTCTAACCCACAGTGCTGACATTTATACATTGACCAAGTCTAAAAATATGATAAGTGACAAAAACCTCCAACTGGGCAGGATTGGAATTTTCCTACTCGTTTCTGAAATCTCACAGCTCCAATGTGACAAATTTTTAATACAATTGGAATCCTGCGGCCCAATCATGCACTTTTGTTAACAATTAGATAGAAGGTAATTCATCTGGCGGAAATCCCATAGTTCCGGAAATGGCGGAATACCTCTAGTACCGGCCTTAAAATAATGGTAGTTGGTAGATGTTTTCCAGGCTTGCAACTGAGCATAGCCTAGTCAAGTAGTCAATAGTCATGATAGTGCAGCCAAGAATTAAGGCCAATATGCAAGTCCAATAGGTATTATTGCAGATTAACTACATCCAAAAAAACCATGTTAGTAAGTCGCGAAAAAAATCGGTTTTCCGATGCCGACCGCCAAAAATGGATTTCAGATTCGTAATCTACACCCCAAAAAACATATAATTAAAAAAAAACACCCTTTTTTTGGATGTAGTTAATCTGCAATAATACCGTCCAATTGGACAAACAAGTTTCAATAGGCCTACCTAGTACCTACTACACAAAAGTTACCTACCTTTGTGACAGCACTGACAGGCAACATATGTACAGTCTCAGTACAAAAAATGCTGAAGCCAAGTTTACTAAAGGTAGTAAAGGGTTAATAGATTCTACCAAAGAAACAATTCAAATAAAATTAAAACCATTCAATCAAATATAAAATTTTATTCTGAATTGTGCAAGGCAAGCATTACTGCATTAGATATCCAAAATACTTACTAGTCTACTTAGGCATAGACCTCAAAAATGACCTTGAGGAAGAGCACCAAAAATGATAAATCATCTTTGCCACTATGATTATGGCCAGGTGATTCCAATTTCGAAATGTAGCTAGCCTATTAAAAATACATCACTTTGTAGTTTGTAGTTTTGGAGCTGTGAGATTAAAAAAATAGATAGGAAAATTTCAATTTTCCAGTTATCATGACACTTATGTAATTGGTTTACTTGCTTTACTTAGAGTTAGAGCCTTACCTATTACCCCTAGAAGTGCTAGAACTTAGAAGTCAAGGTTTAGCAGTCTAGGCCATAGTGGCAAAGCAGAGAGTTTTTTAGACTCTTCTTCAAGTTCTATTTCAAGTCCTATAAGTAGAGCAGAAAAGTATCATGGATACCAGCATCATCATACATAAGATTTTGGCTTGAATCTTGGGAAAATGAGGAAACTAAAAATGAACTGATTCTGAAAAATCACTGGTTTGCCACTATGGTCTAGGCTCTAGCCTCTAAGCGAAGAATGTAGATGAATGATGTTTATTATTTATGTGTAGGCCTATACTGTATATATACCTACTTTTTGAGCAACTAGGTACTAGAACTTACCTGCCATTTTATACCAAGATTTCTGCTAGCTAGGTACTAGGTGGCGTAGGTGCTAGGAGCCTAGGAAGCTGAGGCTAAGAAATCTGCACTTTCCTGCATCCAAGTCCAATAGCCTGAATAGGTAGCTAAAAAATTGTATAGGTAGCTAAAAAGTTTTTCAATTCATCCGTCAAACGATCCTGGGACAGGTCCCGTCAGCGATCAAAATAGGTAAACGGTAGACCCTCAGCCTCAAATACACATAGTACTTTTATAGGAAAAAAAGTTCTACTTCTAAGTTCTAGGGTTTACAAATATACAAGATCAATTCATGACAGCAGGTCACCAACTTGAAATTCTGGTAGCAAACTATGGTAGGTATTTTAAGGGCCAGTGCCACTAATGCTTCGAAAGTTCGACAATGCCGATAGCCCAAAGTGAGATACTGCAAAGATTCCTTGCCTCTGCTTCGCCTACTATCACTTTTTGACATCCGTTCTGTGAACTTTCTTAGTGTCCTAAGAAGGGTGCAAAGTCACAAAAACATTTTATTCGATGAATAAATCGTACCGTGATATTGCCCAGGTATGACAAAGAGGAATGCAGAAGTGATCATAAATAACTATACTTATTAAAGGACAGAATAAAAAATTCGCATATGTGGTGTAGATGACCTCTAAATACTGAAATAGAATNAGCAGTAGTTGACTTCAAAGCATTCCCTAACATGCCTATTTAATTGCATCATTGAAATTTTAAATTTGAAAGAGTAATAAGATTTTATAAAAATATGTATTTTTCATATGAATGTACCACATGTGTACACATCGCGATTCTGAGAAGTACAGCGTGTACATATATGGCGCACATCGCGGCCAACATGTTAAGGCATTTAATGGATGCGTGTCGTGACAACTGAAAGAAAGTCGTGTCAGAGATTCAAAGCCTTGGTTTCGCTTTCGAGACGATGTTCAGTACCTATTACAAATTACGATGAGTTCATAACTTCATATTGTTATAAATGCTATTTGCTTTCAATGATCAAATATCCTAATGATCTTCAACTTTTCATAAAGTTTGAAATATTGAAGTAGAGAGCTGTAGCTGACATATCACATTCTTCACATATTAGTTCTTCTTCATCATGTTACAATTCTATCATGACTCATGGTCATGAGTGCTGGAACTGAAACATATGATGATGGGCCTGTTGAGCCATTGGTTAGTGGTTCACTATTTTAATTCAGGTTCTTAGTTACTAGTTAGACTACAGGACTCCGAACGGCAAAATCAACTTGCAGCTCAAAGAGATCTTTTTCATACTAGTAGTAGCAAGGCTTAAATCTTAATAACTAAATTCAAAAAGTAAATTGTTTCTGTGCTAGGTTATGGCCAGCTGGCCAGGCAAGTACTAATTTGGAACATTCAACAGAATTCTTAGTCCTTAGCCTTAGCCTTACTGCCTTAGGTAATTTTAGATAAAATCCATGCACCTAGGCCCTACCTAGCCTAATTAGAAATGTAGAAGAATAAATTGTATGAATTGGTAGATGATATATAATTGTTTGAACACAGGTGCAAATTTCAGTTTTAATTGATGAATAGTTTATAATTCTTGATAGAAATAATGACTAAACCAGTTAACTTGTAAAATCAGCCAATTCATGTAGGAGACTGGGGAATTTTATTTTTTATTCATGATTGGTGATTACCATAATCATTTATTTTACCAATATTTTTTAGATAATATTAAAAAAACATTTATAATTCTAATCATCTGACTAGCTCTTTGTCATTAAAATACTGTGATCATATTTATAATTAATTAATTTTCATATTCCATTTATTTTTGCAGCTTCTTGATTTGAAGTGTGTTCTCACAAAGACACAATAAATTTGATTGTCAACAATGGCTAATGGCTGTGAGAAGAGACGTTTCCTTGATGATGAAATGTCAAGGTGAGTATTCATAACAAATCCTTACTTGCTGAGCTCAAAACTATTCAATTGTCATCAGAGAATATTTTTTATGTACTCCTGATATTTATGTGGATATCTAGATTTGGTAATTTCAGGTTCATCAAAAGAGCAACTTTAATTATTTTTCATTCAAAGTTTAATTAATTAATCCCTCTAGGAATTTAGGAAATTCTATCTTATAAATAATTTTTTTATAATATATCTTTGAATTCTTAAGCATTTTCCATATTAAATCAGTGTCATGCACTCCCAATGGCACTGAGTAATAGTATCCAGGATCATGGCTGTTCTGCTTTTTAGATGATCTTCCAATAACAAGCAATCATGTGGCCTTAACTATTCTATGATGACATCAGCAGCAGCAATATTCCTAGCCTTCTTATGCAGTAAATAAAGTACCTATATGATACAAAAACTTAGTTACTCAAAATTATATATACATAGTTAGCTTGATGTAATTCTCAATATTTATCACATTGCTTTAATACAATTCATTATATTTTTTGTATTAAATTTTATGTAAATATTTTTAGTTTGCAATTCTGAGCTGCATTCAAATTTGGCAATCCACATCATGTGGATTTTTAAATTTGGCATATGCCTTTTGGTATGATGTTGGTAAATATTTTTTAAGGATGCCCACGTTTCACTAGCTGAGTTAATGCTTAAATCAGGTTCATTTATGTGCAGGTTTGAAGCGGAAATTTTAGGTTCTCCTCCTGAGTCAAATATTGATTCTGATGACAGGCACGAGGTAAGTTTCTAGGTGGTGCCCTGTTTGATGATTGTATATATGTGAAGGAATTGAGTTACCAGCATATATATAGATATTTAGTAATATTCATATTTATTTTCAAGTCCCTATTACCATTAGTAACCTAATTTGTGCTTCATATTTGTCCGGTTTGAAAAAAATTATGGTATAATTTTTATTCTTATAAAGATTTGAATTATAAGGCATCATTTCTTTACATCTAATTTCTCAACTATGATTTATTATACTAATGTAATATAACCTTTCAGGAATTCAAAAACAGAGGAAAAGAGCCAGGGACAAAGTCTTCGTTGCCTCCGCTGCCTCCACCTCCCAGACCTCCTACTCTGGGGCGACCCCGGCCTCCCCCTCCTGTGGGCCAGACTCCCAACCCTGATGGAAGTGTTCCTGACCATATGCAGGGAGGACCAAGACCTCCATTTGTAGGGCCTTGTGGCCCAAGGCCTCTTGGTGCTGCCCCTAATATGGCCCCTCTAAGACATCAAGGCCCGCCTCATCGTCCCTTTGGGCCTAATGCCCCCCCAGATCAATATGGCCCGTCTGGCCCTCAGCATTATGGCCCCCCTCAACAATATTCTAATGGCCCAGGCCCATACAGACCTTATGGGCCTCAAGGCCCTAATGATTACAACATGCAAGGATCTAATGGACCCTACATGGCTCGAGGTCCTCAAGCTGTAGGGCCTCACACACCTCATGGTCCTCCCCCTCCCATGGCCCCACGCATGTCCCCAGCATTTGTCCCCCCTCAGCTCATGAGGCCACCAAGTGAGTAATCTTGACTGCCTATGTTTCCATTATCTTTTAGGGACAGATTAGCTTTTCTCTGGAATCTATTAGAATTCTGAGCTAAAACAATAGGATACCTACTGTCAGTGTAAGGAGCAGAATTAGCACTGGTTATATCCATCCTTTGAGTATATCCATCCTTTGTAGGATACCTACTGTCAGTGTAAGGAGCAGAATTAGCACTGGTTATATCCATCCTTTGAGTATATCCATCCTTTGGTTATATCCATCCTTTGGTTATATCCATCCTTTGGTTATATCCATCCCTTGGTGCTTATTCTGGTTATATCCATCCAGAATCAGCACTGGTTATATCTATCCTTTGTTTTCTAGTTCATTCAAAAATGTAATTTTTTCATGTTTACCCCATAAGAGCTGCTGAACTTAATTTATATTTCCTTGAAACATAATTATTCTATCACTTGAATAATTCTATTCCTCAACCATTGTGAAGACTAATTCCAAATAAGATTATGTAATTTCCAGGCTCATTTAGTTGCAAAAAGTAATTTTGTACATAATAGATATTCTTGCTTAGCTGGATGTTTGCTATATAAATATTAATATTCTTGTCTATCACTGTGTCTTATTTTACGTTTTGATGAACAAAATGTTAATACTTTTTAATTGATTCTCTGTATTACCCAAGTAATTTTTACATTCAGCGCTGTTGTTTAATTCGATTGCTATATTGTCAAAGTTTTTCCTTGCCTTGCTATATATTACATAAAATGTTTTTATTGCACTCATTGCTGTGTTTTTGTACTCAGACCTCCGGCCACCGCCACCACCGCCCCCTGCCCACCTGCTTAGACAGCCCCTCCTAGCTCCTCCTTCAGGCGCTCATAGTGTCGTCACTGCGCTGCCTACAGCGCCTCCTCCGTTAGTAGATGCCTTTTCCTTTGACGGGAAGGGCGCTTAAAAGCTGTCGTTATATCCAGGCTAGGCGTCACTTGAGGAACTGGGCACCAATAGTGAGCCGCCGTGAAAATAAATGAGTACAGGGTGAAGTCTCAGGCTAGTTGTGTTGGGTCAAAGCTAAGTCTAGTTGTGTTGCAGGTCAAGACTAATGCTAGTTGTGTTAGGTCAAGTCTAAGGCTTAGTACATTGCAGGTCAAGACTAATGCTAGTTGTGTTAGGTCAAGTCTAAGGCTTAGTACATTGCAGGTCAAGACTAATGCTAGTTGTGTTGGGTCAAGTCTAAGGCCTGTCTCTTATACACATCTAGATGTGTATAAGAGACAGNAGCAAGAAACACAAGCCTGCTGCAGCAAAAACAGGATTAGTCCAGCAAGTATGTTCATTTCGTGCCGTATATTTGTGTTTACTTTTTCATTCATTGCTGCTGGGGTGACGATGTTCAAATTTATTGAGTGAGCGACCAATATCTTTTGTGGTTAAGTGATCACTATTCAATGTTGGCAGGTATAAAATAGTCTTTGTCATCAGCTGACTAATAGTGTTGTTTGCAGGTGACTAATATGGTAGTTGTTGTTGGCGGGTGACTAATATTAGTTGTTGTTGGCAGGTGACTAACATTAGTTGTTGTTGGCAGGTCACTAATATTAGTTGTTGTTGGCGGGTGATTAATATTAGTTGTTGTTGGCAGGTCACTAATATTAGTTGTTGTTGGCAGGTGACTAATATTAGTTGTTGTTGGCAGGTATTCATGCCATATAGTTCTTTGTTTACTAGTCAGTTTTCTTTAAATTAACAATTTTGCCCTATAACAGCCAGCTACCTAACCTGGTGAATGAAAAATAATACCTACTTTGCTCTATGTCTATCCCACATTGCTGAGTGATATTTATACATTGACCAAGTCTAAAAATATGATAAGTGACAAAAACCTCCAACTGGGCAGGATTGGAATTTTCCTACTTGTTTCTGAAATCTCACGACTCCAATGACCAATGTGACAAATTTTTAATACAATTTGAATCCTGCGGCCCAATCGTGCATTTTTGTTAACAATTAGATAAAAGGTAATTAATTTGGCGGAAATCTTGAGGTTCCAGAGATGGCAGGAAACCTCTAGCAGCGGCCTTAAAGTTAAAGTAAAGGTAGATGTTTTCCAGACTTGCAACTGGGCATAGTCATGATGGTGCAGCCAAAAATTTAAGGCAATATGTTAGTCTAATTGGACAAATGAGTTTCAATACTGCACAAAAATTACCTTTGTGACAGCACTCTGAGCACTGACAAGCAACATATGTACAGTCTCAGACTCTCAGTTCAGAAAATGTTAAAGCCAAGTTTACTAAAGGCTTAATAGATTCTACCAAAGAAACAATTCAAATAAAACCATTCAATTAAATATAAAATTTTATTCTAAATTGTGCAAGGCACGCATTAGATATCTAAAATATAAATACTTACTAGTCTACTTATAGACCTCAAAAATTAACTTGAGGAAGGGCACCAAAAATGAAAAATCATCTCTTTGTCACTATGAATCTATGATTAGGGCCAGGTGATTCCAAATGTAGCTATTAAAAAAAAAATAATTGAAAATACATCACTTTGGAGATGTGAGATTATAAAAATAGATAGGAAAAATTCAATTTTCCAGTAATCATGACCTTTTCAGGCTTTTGTAATTGGTTTACTTACTTTACTTAGAGCCTCACCTATTACCCCTACTCCCCTAGAAGTCAAGGTCTGTCTAGGCTCTAGCAGTCTCTAAGGCCTCTAGCTTCTAAGTGTAGAATGTAGATGAATGATGCTTATTATTTATGTGTATACTTAATACTGTATATCCTACTTTTTGAGCAACTAGGTAATAGAACTTACCTGCCATTTTATACCAAGATTTCTGCTAGCTAGGTACTAGGTGGCGTAGGTGCTAGGAGCCTAGGAAGCTGAGGCTAAGAAATCTGCACTTTCCTGCTTCCAAGTCCAATAGCCTGAATAGGTAGCTAAAAAATTGTATAGGTAGCTAAAAAGTTTTTCAATTCATCCGTCAAACGATCCTGGGACAGGTCCCGTCAGCGATCAAAATAGGTAAACGGTAGACCCTCAGCCTCAAATACACATAGTACTTTTATAGGAAAAAAAGTTCTACTTCTAAGTTCTAGGGTTTACAAATATACAAGATCAATTCATGACAGCAGGTCACCAACTTGAAATTCTGGTAGCAAACTATGGTAGGTATTTTAAGGGCCAGTGCCACTAATGCTTCGAAAGTTCGACAATGCCGATAGCCCAAAGTGAGATACTGCAAAGATTCCTTGCCTCTGCTTCGCCTACTATCACTTTTTGACATCCGTTCTGTGAACTTTCTTACTGTCCTAAGAAATGTGCAAAGTCATAAAAAAAACATTTTATTCGATGAATAAATCGTACCGTGATTTTGCCCAGGTTCAACAAAGACAAATGCAGAAGTGACCATAAAAAACGATACTTACTAAAGAACAGATCAAAAAAATTGCATATGTGGTCTAGATGGCCTCTAAATACTGAAATAGAATCGTGCTCGTAAATAATATAGACGATAGACTAATGCAATTCAAACATCGCTAACATTAATGGTTTTCAATGCGGATTCAACCCCGATTACTTTAATGAAAGTAATCCATTCGGTTAATTCAAAGCTTTAGAATAAGAGCTAATTTCCACATTCAAATAGAATGAATACTGACAAAAATTGATTTATTTATCTTTACTGTTAACATTTCCCCGTAAAGAATTATTGAGAAATTTAGCCTAACAGGTTCAAATTTTCCTTTCCGTACTTCATCATTGTGGTCCGGATCCGATTTGAGTTGGTCAACTATTTAGTCTTGGGTCTTGCTATCATTGGGTTGGGGATATATGTTCCCTGTAAACTTCTACCCAAACCCAATCCTGCACTGAGCTTACATCAGCCAACCTCACTAAATGGCAGCAATTAACTTCATATACAAAGAAGCTGAAAACCCCAAGCTATAAGCTCTCAGGCTCAACGGTCATCTCAAAATAAAAGAGTAATGGAGGTACATAAAGAAGAAAGTTTATTTTCCTCAAGATTAGCATAACATACCATTTAAAATACTTATGTTTTGAAAACAATATCAGGAAGATGGGGTTTGTTAGCTGCATCACACTGTTGGAGTCGTTCTCGGAAGTTTCCTACAGCACGTTCACACATATGGCGAGGTATGGTCATAACCTCTGCTGCAATAATCTGTTCCCTTAGCTGTGGTAGGGTGTGAGGGCGACTTCTGAACCCCTTTCTTTTAGATGTCCCCAAAGAAAGAAATCGCAAATGCTCAAATCAGGTGACCTCGCAGGCCACTATAAATCACCCCTCAGAGTCTGGGAACATGCGTTTCAAAACATTGAGTGACATTCGGGCTGTGTGAGCTGTAGCCCCATTCTGCTGGAACCACACATCTCCCAATGATTCATTTTCAACATTGTTTTCCATCATGGGCTGCAAGAAATTTTGCAACATTGCAGCATAGCAATCGGAATTCACTGTTACCGTTACTCCCTCCTCTGAGAATGACTCCAACTGTCCAACAGTGTGTTGCAGCTAACGGCCCCCATCTTCCTGACATTGTTTTCAAAACATAAGTATTCTAAATGGTATGTTATGCTAACCTCTAGGAAAATAAAATTTCTTCTTTATGTACCTCCATTACTTTTTTATTTTACCTCAAAACTGCTCAATCGGTTCTCCCCCACCCTGTATATTGAGAATTTGAGATTGTATTGACCTTTTAGGCAATTAGAAAGATTTTCCACGCTAATACGAGTATTCTAATTAAAGTATTTAATTTCATCCTTTAAATAAGTGAATTTAAAACTAGAAACAAAACAATTACAATTATAAGACTATTTATAAAATAATTAAAGCAGTGAATGGATATAAAATATTTGAATTGTGCACATGTTTATTTCAAACAGTATTAGATTTTCTCATAACTTAAGTCTCGTTTCAAGTCATACGAGGTTTGTTTGGTTATCGTTCAGTTTATGTTTAGTATTGGTTTATTGGTCTGAATTAAATGGGAACAGTGCAGTCAGTCACTCAGTCACTACTAGTAGGTGTGTATAGAGGGTAGAGTCTGGTAGATTTATAGGACATGAAACTAGTAGATCTATTGATAGTGCTTTGCACTGTGCTATCAGCTACCTATCTGTTATGTGACTCTTCAATGTCTAGGAGATCTGCATTCCTGAAGTGTTTTTGTATATTTAAGCCAGTTAAATGGTCAATATTTAGCTCATTACCTTGCTCCATGCAAACTTTAAAAGGCTAATGAATAGACTTACCAATAGTTGTTTACCCAAAAATCCCTAAGTGGTAAACACCACCTTGGCCTGTTGGCCATTATTGAAGGCAATAAGTGCCCTTTTTAGCCATCCATTATGATCCATACACTGTTATTGTTAGTAGGCTAATTGAAACATAAAAAACAACACTTCAAAAAGACAAAAAAGTTGAAAAAATCAAAAAAATCAAATAAATCAAAAAAATCATGAAAAAATCAAAAAAATCATTGATTTTTGATTTTTTTTGATTTTTTTTAAAAAATCAAAAAAATCGCCAACCCTGGTATCCGACAAGGCGGACAACCGGAAGAGTCAGAAGTAACCCGGACATGTCTTACATTTTATTATTGTCAGTTACTCAGTTTGACTCGCGTAGTCAATATACTCGCGTATATTGTCGACTAAAATAGTAGAACTATTTTAGCTTTCTAAAGTACGGCGCACGGCGCATTTTTTACCAACATAGTACGGCGCACTGCTCAGGTCGTCAAAATGACAAAATAAATTCCCGCGCACCTGGCACATCTTCCTGACCATGGCCGACACATTAAGGACGCATCGAGAAATGAAAAACTATAAAAAAAAAACACATACCAGCATTTTCATACATGAGAAATTGATTAAAATATTGAGTAGATGAGGAACTTAAATTTGAACTGATTCTAAAAAATCTCTGGTTTGCCACTATGCTAATGAATATTGAACACTAGGTACTTAATTACGCTTTTAATTAACAACTATTAAGCTTTTAATTAAGCAAATTTTAATTTTTGTACACAGCTTGGAACGATCTGTGTGTGTCCAATTCAAGTTGTGACGGAATTAGTTTTCATGTGTCTAAATCCATTTCTCAACTTAATCATCTATTAATTTATTTACCACTTGAAATCAGCGAATACAAGTATACTTAAAGGATTCCTAATATATTCACAGTCTCACAGACGTATTTAAAAGTATCAAACCATAATATTCTTCCTATACAAACAGTTATTCACTATTTGGTAGAGCAAGGTCAACTGTCAAATTTGACACATTTTTTGATGATCTCACTGGGTAGCGTGCATTGTCTCTCTTTGGATCTCAATATTTTTCCGCTAGATGGCCAAGACCTAGTGTTTTGGCAGTAGTTTGATGCGCAAATGGATGACGTCACCATTTCAACCATCAACGAAGGCATGGAATTAAAACAAAGCTTAATATAAAGGAAAAACTAGAGAGGTGATGGAATTACCCACGATGTCGGAATATACAGCGTTTACCCTATAAAATTTTGCAGCTTGAATGTCATAAATTTTTGTTTGATTAAAAAATCGCGGTTTGCTCTTTGCAAAGATGTCATTTCATAAAATTTTCAACTTCCGCAATCCACATTGCTTTACCGTTCCCGCCAAAAATATCTTGCAGAAAAAACATAAACATTATTTCACGTTTTCTTTCAATTTTTTTCGAAAAAATCACATGAACAAAAATGTCTTAGAATTCTGTTTTACATATGTGTACCAAATTTCAGATTGAAATCTCTGTAAATTACTGAGATAAATTTTTAGGGAGACGCTCCCCTTAACTTAGCCTGGGTGACCCATATACTTTTGTGGTTGTTTCTGTGGTTCATACCAGACATAAGACATATGTTTTGTGGTTCATACCAGACATAAAAATGGTTTTCCGATGCCAACCGCCAAAAACGGATTTCAGATTCTTAATCTACACCCCAAAAAACATATTAAAAAAAATAACGCCCTTTTTTGGATGCACTTAATGTAAAGTAATACCTCTATTTCTAAAGTGCCTACAAGTCTATTTTATTCTATTCTAGTGGTACCAAAATGGCGAAATCATCCAGAACTATGGTATGATTCCAGGGAATGCACAGGAACATTGCTCTGACCTACTCAGCTGCTAGGCCTGCTACAGTCTACTGGCAGTACCGTTGACGGGGGGGCCAGGAGCCTCCCGGTCGACGTCGGCGGGAGGGTTATGCATCAGCATGAAACCCTGAACTGACCCAGGGCCCAGGGTGCAGAGGCTGGAAGCAGCGTTGACTATATATAGGTTTTTAAGCCCAAAGCGTCGCCAACCATTTTCAAGATGCGTTGCCAGGTAATTTTTAATGAAAAGCCATTTACGCTGAGTAATTAAAAACTATTTACAAGCCACAAACTTATTTACAAGGTTGCATGCATGTGTTACCCCAAATAACTAATTTTACCCTAAAAACAGTCCAATTGTATACAATTGTATAGCAAGTGTCAACTGAACATGTGATAATGCAGTCTGACTGCTCTAATATGACCGCAACTACACAATCGTAAACTTGTTTACATTTTTTGGCTGGAACTCATCGCAACTGATTTCCGGACAAGCTTCACTGCATCCTGATCCATCCATTGTACCAGAAACTTTACATTTTCTAAATAGTTGGCCAAAGACTGACAAAAATATTAAATGCATTAAATGCAAGAATTTCAATCTAAATGTGTTGGCAAGATCTTCTGAAGACGTAAATTTTGCTGCTGAAGCGTATCCAAAGATCTTTCAATATTCATCCACTCTGCACAGTGGAACTGACCATGAGAACCGGGGGTAGTGCTGTGCTTCGCAGGCCCGCAGCTTCTGGTCGTGGCCAAGCCAAAGCGTAACCTCTCTGGACTCTGAGGACTGAGACTATTCAAATCTTCCAAACATTACATTTTCTGATTTTCAAGCCCAATCTGCCCAAGCCTAAACATTACTTATGTTAGTTACGTATTCCATTAAGTCTTCCGGATGGAATGATGCACCCATTAACACTGACAACAATTAATTCATAACAATAATTTAGTAAATTTAACCTGAAATCCGCTCGAGTGCACCAGGCATAGAATATATCTACTTGGCAAGCCATGACTGAATTTTTTGAGCCATGGATTTTTGGATTTGCCAGCTGTGATTTCATTTCTTTAAGCTGTAATTCCATTTTTTCAAGTAGTTAATTCCATGTCTGTGATATCCCTGCCATGAAAAGCCATTTATGAGCTGCGAACTTATCTACAAATTACCAAGTCCCTGTAGCCTGCATGCAGTGTGGAATTCTAGAGGGATATTAAATTAACCAGTACTGTCAGTACACATTGCATATTGGAAAGCAGGACCTGAAAGCTTGGAAAGGCCAGGAACTTTTCACTATCAGTCTATTATTTACATATCCTATCACTTTCCAGCTGTGATTGGTTAATGAAAATTGTAATGTTACCTGCTTTCTAGCTGTGATTAGACAGACTATGATTGGCTATGCAATTGCCTTCCCACCTAAGTGGAAATTTCACTTCCTCAACAGACATACTAAAATTTTGTATATGCGCAGAGTTACCCTATTGCAGTAGGCCTAAATTTTAGTAGCCTAAACATCCTGTGGAGTTCATCAACAGACGTACAAGTTTGTCTGATTACCCGTTTTTTCTAATCTGGGTGTTTACCACTTTGGGACTTTTGGTTAAACAATTATTGATAAGTCTATTCATTAGCTTTGTAAAATTTGTATGGAGCAATGTAACGAGCTAAATATTGACCATTTAACTGGCTTCAATATACAACAACACTTCAGTAATGCGGATCTTCTAAACATTGAAGGGTCACATAACAGATAGGTAGCTGATTGCACAGTGCATAACACTGTCAATAGATCTACTAGTTTTATGTGCTATAAATCTACCAGACTCTACCCTCTAAACACACCAACTAGTACCCAGTGACTGAGTGACTGACTGCACTGTTCTCATTTGATTCAGACCAATTAACCAATACTAAACATTAACTGAACGACAACCAAACAAATCTCAAACAACTTGAAACGAGACTTATGTTATGAGAAAAGCTAACACTTTGAAATAAACATGTACACAATTCAAACATTTTATTTCTATTCACTGCTTTTAATTATTATATAGATAGTTTTATAATCGTAATTGTTTTGTTTATTGTTATACATTTACATATTTAAAGATTGAAATTAAATATTTTAATTAGAATACTCTTCTGGAAAATAAATCTTCTGGAAAATCTTTCTGAATGCCTAAAAGGTCAATACAATCTTGACCAATCCTTCTTACATACTGTCAAATGGGGTAAAAAAAGGACAGTTTTGAGCATTTTTTGTTAATAACTTCTTACCATGAGACATTTCATAATCAAGTTTGGGCTCATTTTAAAGGTCTTTGCAAGGGCTATTGTATGGAATCTCCAAAAAAAAATCGATATGCTATTTGTAAGGCGCTAGACGCAATATAAAAGGCTCCTGAATTGATCTGGAAATAGGGTATAAAGGGTCATTTGAAATAAAACCTAATTTTAAACATTTGAAGCATGCAGAGTGTACTCATCTAATACTAGCAATACTCTGAAGTCCTCCTCTTCCTTTGTAGATGATGTAAATGTAGAATAAATGAACATTTCTGTGATTTTTACTTGGTTTTTCTTCATTGGTATAATATTACCTTATCCATACATTACTGTATTATTAATGTGATATTACTGTATCCATGGACATGCCATTGAGAAGTGATAATGACCTTGTCCACTGCAAGCTTCATATCAGCATAAAGCATTTCTTCTGTATCTGTAAGCTTACAGGATGGTTTGTAATTTTGCACAATTTTAATCAAGTCAAGTGATTTCACTATAACAAAAAAGATTGTAAAAAACATACCTGAAACAGGTAGGAACATTTCACTGACAACCATCAAATTTTTTGGAGAAATAAATCATAGTTTAGGTCAAAATCTTTTCATTCTATGATGCCCAGTGCATAATTCTATATACGTATAGCATTCTATGTACAATTTTATGACGACCGATAATGCACTAATTTTTCAATAAGTGAATTTTTTTTCGCCAAGCAAGGTAAATGTAATCAAAATTTTTTGTTGTTAATCAATTTTTTTGTTAACTGGAGCCTTTGCTAACTGAGGTTCTACTGTAAATGCATTTTTAAGGGTGTCCCTAATTACCCTGGGGGGGTGTCCCTTTTTGCCCCGTCACGCAGTAATGGCTGCCATTTTTTTTTAATGAGATAGGCAAATTCTGTCAATTACGTTTTCGGCGATTTTTTAGAGATAGTAAATGTTTGATTTTTTGACCAGCTTTATACATAATAGATAGTAAAAATGTTGAAGTTTACTCCACTATTTATAGTTTTGCAATATTTTGATTAGTTTAGCTGCTATAACATTTTTACAAAATGTGGCACGCACGTCCCTATTTACCCCGCCCCTCTCTTTTTACCCCATTTGACGGTATTTCATTTACTTGCCACTGCTGGTGTTGCCATCTGTATGTGGGCTAATCTAGACTTGAAATGTGCTTCTCATCTTGTTAAATTTTATAAAATTGAATAATTAATACTTATTTTTATTGAATTTTTATTGAATATCAACAATTATAATTCATTCTATATTAGTGCCAATTACTTTTTGTATTGTCTTTTTCTTTCTTCTCATGACTATAGTTCATAGAGAACTTTTTACAAAAAACTTGGTGATACTAAATAGTAATAGAGAATTCATGTGACACCTTTTCATATTTTACTTGATAAATTTCAAGTGATGAATTTCACTTGTAACAAAATATGGGAAAACAACATCTATGGTAAATTCTAGCCTGAACATGTACCCAATGCAACCACAAAACAATGTAACCAGAAAATTAACAATCAATAATTCAAGGTAATTTTGTTCTCAATGAATGCGTACCATAAAATGGGGTAACTTTGACCGCTTTTTTTCAAAACGATGCCATTGTTTTACTAGTTAAGTTAAACTTGAATTGAAACATGCAAAATACAGGTCTATACTCTAGCTTCACTTACCATAAATTGCTGGCTCCTGCCTCTCATAATTTTGATGTAATTTCAAAAAAATAACTCAGTACTCACTGCAGTGAGTGACAGAGCGCGCATTTTCCCGTCAACGAAAACTTGAGGTCACGGACAGACGGATGGACAGACAGACAGACAGATGGACAGACAGACAGATGGACAGACGGACATGGTGAACACAATAGTGCACTTTTTCCATAAATGAGAAAATGCGCTAAAAAGTGATGGTCTTTGTTACCCCCCACTTTGAGGTTTCTTTGACTGGGTGGTAAAATCAATTTCATTTTTTGGTAAAATAACTCCAGGTTTTGGTGCATCGTAGTAAAACTCTTCTAGTTACATACCTATGCAAATGACAAATTTTAGGAAAGTGTCATAGTTTGCAAATTGAGGGCACCGCCCCCCAATGGGCGAAATGTGACCACCTAATGGCAGCCGTGACGGGGTAACATTGACTGGCTTAGAAATTAAGTTAAAATTACCATATATAAGACTCTGTAGAGTGTAAAACACAAAGAAAAACATTAATAGGTGTATCAAACATAAAATATGTCACATAGGTATCTGTGGTAATTTTAACTTGATTTCCAAGCCGGTCAATGTTACCCCATCACGGCTGCCATTAGGTGGTCAGAGTTCCCCCATTGGGCGGTGGCACCCCCCATTTGCAAACTATGACACTTTCCTAAAATTTGTCATTTGCATATGTAACTAGAAGAGTTCTACTACAATGCATCAAAACCTGGAGTTATTTTACCAAAAAAATACAAAAATTGGAGGGGGTACTCTGACAGGCTTTAAATAATAGCTCTTTTTCATGGGTCACATTTTTGATTTTTTAACCTATTAGATGTGCAAACTTTTTAAATCTTTCTATTGTGTTATGTAGCCTCAGTATTAGGCCTTTAATGACCATTGACAAAATTTTTCTATGTCGAATGGTTTTTGAGTTTTGGGGGTTTTTGTAAAAAAACGAAAAGTAGTTGAAGTTACCCCGGGAGTCAAAGTAACCCCATTTTACGGTACATTAAAATTTAGCGTGCCTTGTTCAAAAAGGGTGGACCATGCCAGGGTACAGAAAGTGGGTGAATATTGAAAGATCTTTGGCCACGCCTCAGCAGCAAAATTTACACCTTGAGAAAACCTTGCCAACACATTTGGATTTAAATTATTGCATTTTAAAAATTACTTTGCACAAACAGTATGGTTTCTGGTGCTTTGAATTGATCAGGATGCAGTGAATCTTGTCTGGAAATCAGTTGCAAGAGTGAAGTGTTGCAGTGTGTTGTAGAGAGTAAGGGACTTACTATCAAATTTGCTCTTGGCATTTCCTTCTCAATATCAAAGTTGCTCTCAGCAAAACATATGATGGTTGTCACTAAAACATTCCTTTCTGTTTCAGATAAGTTTTTCACAATCTTTTTTTATAGTAAATTCACTAAACCCAATTAAAATGGTGTGAAATTACAAGCTGTCCTGTAAGCTTACAGATACAGAAAAAATGCTATAAGGCTGCTGATATGAAGCTTGCAGTGGACAAGGTTGTTGTAAATGCTCAATGGCACGTTCATGGATATGGTAATATTGCATCAATATATGGTAATTAATGTATATGGTAATATCATATCAATAAATGAAAAACAAGAAAATGTCATTTATTCTACCTCTACATCATCTACAATGAAAGAGGAGGACTTCAGAGTACTGTTAGTCATGGATGAGTAGTTTTGAGTACACTCTGCCTGCTTCAAATGTTTTAAAATGAATTTTTTATTCCAAGTGTCCCGAGTAGCCCCGTTTGACGGGGCTACTCAGGACACTCTTTTTTTGCTTCTGGCACATTACGAATAGCATATAGAATTTTTTTGGAGAAACCATGTGATAGTCCTTGCAAAGAGCTTTGAAATGAGTCTAAACTTGTTTATGAAATGTTTCATGGTAAGAAGTTATGAATGAAAAACGTTAGAAATCGTCCCTAGTAGCCCCCGTTGACGGTACCTCTGCTAAGGTCAACCAAAAAAAATATATGCCATATTAAAAAATGTTATTTACATAAAAGTTGTACACAGGTGTTGGCTTAAAAATGTGATTGATGGAATTTGCGTATCTCATTAAAAAAATTGTGGCTATTTCTGCAAGACAGGGATATAAGGAACACCCCTAAAAAGTCATTTACAGTAGAACCTTTATTAGCAAAGGCTCCAGTTAATGAAAAGATCAATTCACAACAAAAAATTTATTATATTTACCTTGCTCAGTGAAAAAAATTTTACTCAACGAAAATCTAATGCATCATCTGTCATCACAAAATTGTGAATAGAATATCATGAATAAGTAAGGAACAGATTTTGTTACCCCATTCACCTTTTCCTAATTAAAATTAAATCTTGTCTACATTTTTTGTAAAGTCTTATAATTAAGGATCTAAATAGGTCTACCTGATATAAATATGTCTACCTGACAATTTCCATTTGTTCCAGTGTAGTGAGTAAATGCAGAACTTTGCTAAAGTTTACTCAGGGCATCTGTTCAATGTTAGCTATTTTTCTAAATAATGGCTTCACTTGCTAGGGAAAATGATGAGGCAGCCAATCTCATATCAGCCGATCAAGTGGTCAGTCCACATTCTTGTCTGTCACATGCTGGAGATGAAACAGTAGATCTCTATGATGATATTCCGACTGAAATAATTGGAGTGCACAATAATCCTGCTGAAAGCCAAACATCTAATGAGAAGGCATCTGCTAAAAGTGTGAACTCCAAACATTACTCTAAAACATCATCAGGCAAGATATCTACACCTGGTGCATTTGACCTGCTAGATGATTGCATCATTGCAAAGCACACAACTGAGGTAAGGGTATTTAATAATTATATACTAGTTTGAAATAAATCTGCTTTTTAAAGTAGTGCTAAAATAGTGTTCCTTGATTCTTGTCACACAATGCTAGTCCGTTTTCAGCATTTTATCAAGAAAGCAATTTGCAAATTTAAGTGTGAATGACAAAAAAGTTTACTCTGATGGCTTATTTATAGTGTAGTGTTTTTTGGCATTTCATTGCTTTCTTGATTCTCCATTTTCTTTCTCAAAATTCATTTTCTTGTATACCTATATATATAGGTACTCTTACAGAACATTGTGCTAAAAATATTTGCTGCTCATTTTCAGAGAATTTTGTTATGAAACTCAAATAATTTTTTATATTACAGTTTTCTGCTGCTCAGCTTGCTGCAGAGAATGAATTGCTTAAAAGTGAGATTCATGCAATTCGGGAGCAGTCTAAGGAACTGCAGAAAAACATGACATGCTTGTGGAAGACTGCACGCATGCAGATCAAGGAAAAAGACAACAAAATTGTTGCATTGCAACGAAAGTGAGACTTAATTTAGACTGAATAATTTTAATGCTGGAGTACATTGTGGAATATTAATTATTAATTATTATGTTTTCAGATTATCATTATGTAATTAGTTTAAGGTACTGTAAAACAGGGTGACTTGGATTATTGACAATACTTGGACCATTTTGACATTAAAGAAAAGAAAACTGGGTACTTGCAATGTTCTTGCCAAAGAAAAATTGTGTTGATGGTTCTTGGAGTACCAAGAGATAACCTAGAAATGCAATAAAGAGATATATTTGATATATTTACTACGTTGTTGCCGGGTATGAGTCTTGCATTGCGGGTGAGGTAACTGTGTTACCTGCCTCTCAAGTTATTTGGCAACAACCCTAATTAAGTTAGGAGAATAAAAGACTGGTCTAATATATTATCAATATTGAATAAAAATATAGTGCAATGTATTCAAGAAAAATTGACTAATATAATTTTTAAATGGATATGTAATGGTGCAATATGTTAATATGTTTCTTTCTGGAGTTATGACTAAGGATAAGGAGCATGAACAGAGTTAATAGTTATTCCATCATTAGTAAACTGTAAAAGAAATAACACAACATAAATAACCCATCCAGCCTAATAATGATAATAATATGACTGTGAAAGGATTAAATTAAATATTGAAATTGATGCAATAAACACTAAACTGTTAGCAGGCTGGTTGTGTGCTGCAAGCAAAAAATACTTGAACAAAAATCAGAAAACGTTTGCAAATAAAAGCTAAAACCAGAACCAGAATAAACTGCTTGAGTAATTTGTAATAGTTAGTAAGTAACAAAAGCAAAGCATTCAAGAATAACTTGCAAGCAAATTAAAGTAGAATTGAGAATTGCAATAAATATTGATAATAATTAAAGCACACACAAAGTTGAATAATCAAATTAAAAGCAATTAAAATTATGGAATGCTTAGAAACACAAAGCTGCAAACTTAATTATACTCCCAACTATATTTAAGGCAGTTTTGCATAGGGAGTCAATAATTTAGTGATGAGCAACTGTATTTGCACGGTCTCCCATCTACTAGCATAATAATTAACCAAGTATTTGAAAATACAATGAATTTACTGGCCAAAAAGAACAGAAAGAAAACATACATATGTACATAAATAATCAATGAATGATATACATAGAGAGCAAATGGTTGGGCGGGCAATAATGATGAATGTCTCCTGGCGACAATGGGACTATTTGTATCACAAAAAGGTTATGCTAAAAACTGGTCCAAGCCACCCCATTTTATAGTGTATATGATTTTAAATGATCAAAATTTATGTGTAAATGATTAAAATTGATTTTAATTAATATTGATTTCCCTCAAATTTATCAATGAGGTCTAGAACGTACGATGAATATTTTCATATGATTGACAGTTAATTAAAAGTTAATTTTACTAGCATTCTATGATTTGATATTTAAAGAAATTTTTATTTGTCTTGAAACATCTTAAGGATAGTTATAATGAATGATATTTCCCAGTCTCTAATATTGTTTCTTTCATAGATATGAAGCTCTGGTATTCAGACGGGCCATGAGAAATACAAGCAAGGATGATTTCGACAGAATTGTGACAAGAATATCTGCCTATGCACCAGCAGAAATGAAAGAGTTCTGGCAGGTATGATATAGGGTTCAGTGACGTCTGAAATCCCTCTCTTGTTTTCTTGAGGGAATCCTTGAAAATATTAAATTTTTTGTTGTGTGTTTGCTTCAATTCTGTCTGATTTCCTTTGTTATGTGGAGTAGAAAAAGATTTTACATATAAATTTGTTCTTAGTTCTGCCTAAAGACGCCATGTTTTTCCTGCCAAAATAAACTATAATTGTTACATATAATTAACTATAACTAACTAATTAACTAACTAATTAACTAAACTATAATTGTTCGTACCAAAATCAGGATTTCCCTAATTTTATGTGAGCTTAATATATTTTTTGTCTCACAGGAGATGAAACGAGACGGATCTGGATTATGTAAAAACTGTGGTGTCCAGAATGCTGGTGGTGCTGGCGGTGGCGGGGGTGGTGGTGGTGGTAGTGGTGGTGGCATGCCAATTCCAAGTAACTTGTCTCAAGTGCAAGTCCACTCTGCAGTTCGAGGTCATCAAGTGCCTGCCGTTGAAGCTGAGTCTCTGCTCCATCTCCTGCCTGTTGAGCAACAGAAACAAGTGAGCAGTGGAGTTGTTAATGCTAAAAAACTCCCGAAATCTTCACTAACGAAGAAGCTCATGAAGATGGCTCATTCAGAACCCAACAATGTGAACGACACACATTCATCTGTCTCGCCATCTGCTGAATCAAAGAAGAGAAAAAGAAGCCGTAGTGACGACCGCGGATCAAGAGAGCCTCCAAAAAGAGACTTGAGCTACGAAAGGAAAAGCCATCACCGATCAAGAAATTCCGGAGAACGAGAATCCAGCAACGTGAACGACACACATTCATCCGTGTCGCCATCTGCTGAATCGAAGAAGAGAAAAAGGAGCCGTAGTGACGACCGCGGATCAAGAGAGCCTCCAAAAAGAGACTTGAGCTACGAAAGGAAAAGCCATCACCGACCAAGAAATTCCGGAGAACGAGATCACGTTCATGATGAACGACCCATAACTCCTCGTCACGTGCGGGAAACTGACACGACGATTCCTAGTAAGAAGCCTCGATATCGAGATGAAAGAACTGGCAGAAGACGCTCTCCTACTCCAGATTCTCGTCCGCACAGAACACGTAACTCTAGTTCCGGACGTCCATTGAGAGATCGCTGCAGAATTAGACCAACTGAAGACAGCCGTCGAATTATACATAGACGACGTAGTCCAACTCCCAGAAATTTCGGTTTTAGACAAAATCATTTTAGACATGGAAGCATGAATCGCCGAGTCAAGAATTTTCCGTTACATTCACGCAGAATTAGTGACAGACGATCACGTGCCAGATCTCCGTCTAGTAAGTTTAAGTCCACAAAACATAAAGATGAGAAAACGTCGGATGGTGCACATAAAAGCCACGACAAGAGAGAAAAGGCTCGAAGATTATCCAAAATAAAGCCAAAAATCGACGAAGTTGATGCATCTTCAACTTCAGTAATAGTCCATGCTGACAAGGAACATCACAATGACGATTCTTTTCACAATTATGAGAAGAAATTGTTGTCTGCAAGCATTTCTATTCCAAAACCTAAAATAAGAGAGCGACATCAGCGAGATTCGTCAATTGAACATGCTGTTTCTGCGCCCTCTGATCACCAGAAGAGGAGTTCAGAAGACAGAAAAAGTAAGCCCGCACGTCACGACATCGATGATGAACGGAGACTGTCTCTTGAGCGTCAGAGGATTTTGGCTGAAATAAAATTACTCGAAGAGAACAATTCCCACCATTCGAGGGAATTTAATTGTCCTGACCCGATAGAGAACGCCGATCTTCAAAAGTGCGTTAATTTGAGTTCCAAAACTCGAAATGAAGTGGACTCCCATCACTCGTTCACTGTTCGAAATCTGAAACCAAAACCTCTTGACACTTGTAGTGAAAACGTGCTGGTCAGACAGTGCAAAGAAGATCAAAATGAGGCAATTAAAAACCTCGATAAGGCAATCTTAACTCATCAAGACATGCGAGTTCCGAAGTCTAAACAGGTTCCCCGTGAAGGAAATGTTAATGCATCATTAAATTTTCAGCACAATTTGGAAAATAAAATCAGCCAGAAGTCGATCGCTGGCAACTCAAGTGACCTGACTACAACATCTAGTACGTATCCAGATATTGGAAATCGGTTGAATAGGCCTAAGGTTTTAGAAAAGATGGATGACACTATTGACAAGATACTCGTAGAATATTATGAGAACAATCGATCCTTGAGTCCTGTGGCATCTGAGACTTCACTATTACAATTCCTGGACCGGCCTCGAGCAGCCGAAGGCCCTCGGACTCCTGTTGTGACATTCGAGAATGTGCTTGATCCACCTACAGAAAAGAATGTTTTGCAAGATCGCTCACTTTCAGATGCTTCAAATTTTGAACACTGTCCGAAGCGTGTCGGAGCGACTGAATCTAAACCCGATTTAGAAGCAAAAGATTCATTGTCATCCGATGCTAAGCTTATCAAAAGAATACACCCAACACCAGTCTCTTCAGGTTCCAACCTCAACGCTTCACTTCATTCTCTTCAAACTTTCGAGTTCGTCCCGATGAAGGAATACACTTTGAAGCCGAAACTGCGTGTTCCAAAATCCCGTTCCAACATCATTAGCTCCAATTCCCCGAGCTTCACTAATGAACTAAGAGAGAAGTCAGCGTGGGAGCCTCAGTCGAGTAATGTTCCTATGAATCCCATTAGTTTTGCTCAGTTTTCTGATGATGAGAGGGATATTGAAAACACAGATTCGTTTGATAGTGGATCTGAAGCATCAGAAGTATCGAAGGATTCTTTTATAGCTAAAACTTCCGACGAAGAAGAATTTAATGTCAACAGAAGCAAGAAACTTGGAAAGGTAAGAGCAGCAATTTCATTGCTAAATACTGACCTCGAGCTATCTAATGACAACACAACAAACATGTCTCCTAAAAAAATTAACTCCGGAACACCGATCAAGAACAACAAAAGCTCAAATAATTCTGAAAAATTGTTGGAATCTCCCGCCAAAAACACTCGCAGCCAATCAGCGTTACGGAATTCTGCCAGCAGGGTGACTAGAAACAGCGTCTCACCGACGAAACCTGCCGACAGAAACAAAAATTCTTCACCCAAGAAAAATTTAACGCCCAGAAAAGCTCGAATGAGTGCAGAAACTGTGGAGAAATCGGCTACCAACGGATGTTCAGCAAATAATATTGTAACTATTTCATCAGTCAGTAATTCCGCGGATTCATGTTCTTCATCTTCTTCTAATAGTTCATCTACGTCATCTTCATCGACGTCGACATCGTCTTCTTCTAGTTCATCTACATCAAGCGCTTCTAATTCAACAGTGCTGAAGCGCGACGCTGCGTTGATTCACGAAGCTGATAGAATGGCCAACTCTGCTAACGGCCTTGAAGCGAATCACAAGCTACAGGAAAATTCGAGTGGCATTGTTGATAACAATCTATCTTTGACCGAAGGTGGCAATGAAGCGGTCACTTTTGGTCAGGAAACTCGACAAACTTCGACTTTAGTTGGCAGTGAAGTGGTCAATTTTGGCCAGGAATGTGATAGCAATATGGCGGAAAAGGACCACACTAAAAGATACAATCCAACTTTGCAATCAAAGATGGAAACTTTATTTGGCTCTGATTGCAGTGATAAGAGCCTCCCGGCTACAGAAAATTGCAGTTCTTCTCCAGGTGGCGCAAATAAACTGGAATGTGACACGAGCTTTACAAATGACAGTCAATCTCAGAGAATTAATGCCAATACGGAAGTTCTGAACACTTCTCTTACCGACCAAGCAACGCTCTCACCAGAAATTCAAGATTGCGACTCTCAAGAAAGCAAAATCTTCGTAAAAAAACTTAGGTGGTCTAAACAAAGGAAATGCGCGGTAATGTCTCGTAGTTTCGCAAATCCCAAAAATGTCATAAACATTCGCTATCATGATGAACCGTCGATACCTGTTGAATCGGAAAAGCGTCAAGCTGTTGATAATGACTCCGATGTTTCAAATGTGTCTAATCATTTATGCTCTTCGGCCTCTTTGTCTCAAACAAGTTTATACGAGAACCAAACTCCTATTCCAGCAGGGAACAAGAATCAGATCGAGTCTCACAAGAAACAGACTATCCAAACACCTACCATCTTCAACGTTAGGAAAAAGATTTTAGTAACGCCTGAAGTAGTAGTACACCGAGTTCGAAGGAGACCAGTAATCTTGTCGGCTTCTCCAAAAGTTTCAAGTGATTTCATTACTCTCGTATCTCCTTCGTCTGTCCCTCCTACCGTCCCTTCATCATCGTCCGTCCCTTCATCATCTTCCGTCTCTTCATCATCGTCCGTCCCTCTTACCGTCCCTTCATCATCGTCCATCCCTCTTACCGTCACTTCATCATCGTCCGTCCCTCTTACCGTCACTTCATCATCGTCCGTCCCTCTTACCGTCACTTCACCTTCTACCACAAAACATTCGCAAACTGAGCGACCTCTAGAATCATCTTCGCTGTCGACTTCGGGTTACAGTAGTTCGACTTCTAATGCCCCAATTACGACAAATAAATCCCGAAAATCGCGACCGATTTCTCCCAGTCATGAAACGACCTCTTCTTCAGCTTCAAAACCCACCGCGTTACAGTCATCTTCTTTCTATTCGTCTTTTAAAATCCCTAAGAAATCGCTAGTAACGGCTAATGATGATCAGGTTATCAGGTCCACAACTCGTGCATCGAATTCTGTGACTCGCAGTATCGAATTCTCGGACTGCAGTAATGTTACTCAGAAAGATGTATCATATCTTCAAAGCAATTCAAATGTCTCTTCTCCCACTGTTGGGAGCGGCGAGATTGTGAAAATTTTGAAGCTGCGTGGTAAAAGAAGACCAAATTTTGGTACATCCAAATCCTGCCTCAATAAATAATTAGTAATCCGATGCAAGTTTTATAGATTCTTCAGAAGCAGATATGTGCATTACTTCGTTTTGATCCACGTGGTTGTTCTATCCATTCTTAATCTTTTCCAAGTTGAATATGTACCGACGTAACCATTCCAATCATTGTTTTTTTTTTAAATTAGAAGGATACACTTTCTCTTATGTTGTTGATGGAAACGTCATCCATCTTCCAACCATTCTTAATCTTTTCCATGTTGAATATGTAACGACGTAACCATTTCAATCATTGATTTTTACATCGCAAGGATACACCTTCTCTTATGTTACACCTTATGATACACCTTCTTCTCAATATTATTTAATATGCATGTTCCAAAAATTTATGCCCCTATACGATGTTCTTGAACTCCTGCTAAACTAATTATCACAAAAGAATAAAGTGGCCATCAAGAGACTCTAGAACGGTGGGTAGATTTGTTAGATTTTTTATCGAGCAAGCTGGTATGTATTCAGTATACTCCAATTGCATCTCTATGTTCTTCGAAGACATCATTAGCATCAAATTTAAACGGTTTCTATCTCTTACTACAAAGGCTACGGGAATGCAATTGGCATTAACATTTATTACTATTTTACATTGATAGTTTAAGCAACAGAGGCAGCAGGACTAAAATTAATTAGCATTAATATTTTATGACACCAACTTTCTACCTAAAACCGCAAGAAATCTAGATCTGCTAAATGCAATTTACTTTACTTTTACTTTTAGACGCATTTTAGCCAATGATCCAGTAAAATTGTAGAGCTTGTTTCATCCAGGGTTGAAATTTTTCAATAAAAGGTAAAAGCTCTCCAGCAGACATATAAATGGTCCATACAACTGGAGTACAAATGCGCATCTCTATAAATAACTTTTCATAAAACCTTCCTATGTTCTTTCTTGCCTTATAAAAATTGCCAAGATGTTAATTTCTTAATTAGCATGGTCTAAAAAATGTTTCAAGCGCATAGATAATGTCAAGTGACCGGTGATTACACAAGTTCATATCCTAAGCTCATTGCTCTCTCTGTACTAGCTTTACAATCCTATTTTGTACTCAATAAGTTGAAAGATTTTATACACTTGTGTGCATTACAGACCTCAGATTGAATTTGCATCTGAATCTTAAATAGTGAAAGTAAAAAGTAATCATTTTTCCTTCATTTAGTAAGCAAAACCTCGATTTTCAATTTCGAAAAAAATTTTCACTGCAAAAGTATTTCACTTAATTTTAAATTTTCTCTTTCTTTCTAGTATATATAAGAATTGTATACTCAGAAATATATTATTACTTTAAATGTCGTTTAATTTTAGGGTAACCTCACAACAACGTTCATAATTTTAGGAAGCCTTCATGCAAGAAAAACACACGTAAGAAACTTAATAACACGACGATAATGATACATGTTATTATTGTTGTTTATTAGAGTATTGTTGATATAAACTCAAATAATTGCTTCACTAAATAACAAATCTATGAAGACAGACGCAAGTGTGTAATATGTGATGTTGATATTATAATTCTTATATCGTGTCATCATTAATATTAGAACATTTATAATTATAAAATATAATGTCAACGAAATATAAAAAATCAAGATAAGTGATTGCAAGTCGGTTAAATGTGAAGAGCATCCTCCAGTACAGAGGCACTCGCGATCAGTTTATCAAGCTAAAAGATACATGGGAATAATTACGTTGTTTTGTAAATACGCTAATTGACATGAAACAATAACAAACAATTACCTGCTGGCAACAGGAAATACTTCATTAATGAAGAATATGAACGTACATTCATAAACAAACTTCTTCGATATTTTAAAGAACACCTTGTGTGTTCTATAATCAAGTACCGGTCATCATTGTACCAATGTTCAAAATTGTAACATGAATTCATTCACCTACAATGTTGCCAGAAGCCTTTCAAACCAATAAGGATATATTCGCTCATCGACAATTTGCTATATTGTGTAACAAATAATTTTGAACACATTCTCAAGGCGAGCACCTTTGGCATGAATTATTGATGTACAATTTTTCACGACATTGATTCACCAGCATGTTTTTTTCCGATTTAAAAACATCCATAATATAATGGATTATTTAATTATTATTGGCATTTTAATAACTATATAATCCTTTAGCGATCAAATAGCACTAGTTAATCGGTAGGGGCAAAAAAATCTACTTTTATAAATCCTTCCTAAGTGAAAAAGTATGTTAGATACATAATGTAATGGAACATGGATATTCGTAAAACTAACATGAAATAGAAAAAATCGGGAGTGAAACTTAACTGCTGGTTTCACTACAAAAATATTATACCGTACTTCCCGGATTGCAGGAAAACGTTTCCCAACAGAAATGACAAAGAGCCAAGCCATCTACCCACTTAAATATTTTAGTATTAACTATTCCTCCATTTGAGAGCTTATTAATTAATTTAATACTGGGCAGGGTGGCCCAGTGGTTACAGTTCAGAGTACCAAGATTGGAGCAGAGAGGCGCGGGTTCGATCCCAGCTCTGTGCGCCAGTTTCTGGTCAGAATCGGCAAGGAGGCCGGGCGGTTAAGCACAGCAGAATTGTAGCAGTGAGTTGCGAGTTCGAGACCGCAAAATGCTGTGAATGTTCTGCGATGTTAAGAATCGGCGACAGGCCTACGGCCTAATAAAAAGCTGAAACCGCTATTATTATTATTATTAATTTAAGCCATAACGCAGCCAAACTCAGTATTGCCTCAAAAATTAAAAGGAGCTGCAATTTTTTTTTAATTTTTGTTTTGCACAATTTAGTATTCACAAATTACGTACGAATGTTTTTGAAATTGACAGATGGTTGAAAATTAAAGTTAATATTGCTCACTAATGACATAGGTTTTGTAGACTCAACTAAAACACGTTCGTAATTAATTACCTAATAATGGTTACACGTTTGTAACTAATTACTTAGTAATAGTTACACACTTTTCTAATGAATTACCTAACAGTAGTTACACTTTAGTGACGAGTTACTTAGTCGACATGTTGAGGACCGAATATTAACATTATCCGGCTACCTACAGCTTCCAGTACAGAAAACAAGTTAACTTATAACAAGCTCCTCGAACCGTTAAACGAACATCATAAAAATGTACAGTCTGAAATTAAAAACTGTGTCAAGAGATAAAAGAATTAATGTAATAAAATCGTTAAAAAAGATTTCAGTGACGGAATACCAGCGACTTGTCAATTCAATTTCATGATGAACGTAGTTTCACTGTGAGGTTGCCCAATATTATGTATAAATAAACGACGTACATGACAAGAGGTAACCTACTTCGTTTGCGCTTTCTTGAAAATAATTACTCATGTTTCTCGTCAATTGACATCTTGGACTCAGCTTCAGGGATTTCATCCTCAATGGATATATCGACAACAGCAGCCGAGGCAGCAGTTCCGTTAACGTTAGTTTTCTTAATCATGGTCTGCATCTTATCTTTCTTATCATATTCATCTTCCTCAGGTGTTTCAGCCTGACCACTTCTCGCATCTTCATTATGTCTGTAGTACTGACCACTAAGCTGCTGTATTAACGGCGTATAATCGCCACTAGCTCCTTCAGAAACCAACTTTTTCTTGCATTCACATCTCTCCATACCAGCAGCGGTATTTTTTTTAGCATCATCATTACTGTGCTCGGTTTTGCACGATGCACAACGAGATTTTGTATCGGAAGACGATAAGGAATTATGAGCGTTGGTGTTAGTTGATAGTAGCAGGTCCCAGTGTATGGTAGTGTTGAGAACTTCGCGTTGCAGCCAAACTTCATAGGAGCGAGTAAACTCTTCCGTGAGCTCAACTTTGCGCCCAAGCACTGAAGTTATGCAGTTGTCCACGGGCTCGAACTCACTCTCGCCCTGAAAGTGCGTATATTTGGACTGAATGGTTCATAGTTAGTGGGGGTTAATAGCCTATATACCTAGTCTTTTATCTACTAGTTATTAGATAAGAGCCGTTTGAGGTTAATAGCGAACAAGTCAATGAACCACTAGAAATTAAATAATAGATTAGTTATTAATTATCAAGCAAATAATGGAACTAACAACCTTTATCAAATGTAATTAGACAATTTTCGAAAACCATTAGTCAACACAATACTTGAAAAATTGTTGTCAATAAATTAATCCTCAGGACAGTGACAAGCAGTGAGGAAAACGTTGACTTATCGCCATCAATGAACATGATCACTGGAAGATGAAGCGTTATCATGTAATACTGGTGCAGGTAATACTGGTAAGGTAATACCAGCACAGATTACAGGTAATAACAGCACATGTTACAAGTAATACCAGCACAAGTTACAGGTAACACAAGCACAAGTTCCAGGTGATACCAGCACAAGTTCCAAGTAATACCAGCATAGATTACAGGTAATAACTGGCTGTGTGGTGCAGTGGTGAGAGAATCTCGCACCCAGCGCCCGGGTTCGAGTCCCACTCAGGACAAGTTCTTCCGGGAAGCACAGCTCATGGTCAACTCGGCCATTCATCCAACTCGGGTTGATAAATGAGTACCTGGCTTGTCCAGGGTGTTGTGTAATGCAATAAAATGGTTCTGGCGGGTCAGCGAGCCAGTGATGGTCGTAGAACTACCAGTGGCATAACGTGCCCGGAAAAACTGACCTATCACCCCCCTTACCTAGTTGCCACTGCCAGGATGAGCTATTACAACAACAACAGGTAATAACAGCACATGTCACAAGTAACACCAGCCAATGTCACTGGTAACACCAGCACATGTCACTGACAGTGTGGGCGTGGTGGTATCGGCGCGTGTTAAAGCGGTCAACCACCGCTTAAAGTGAGCACATGTTACAAGTAACACCAGCACATGTTACAGACAACACCAGCACATGTCACTGACAGTGTGGGCGTGGTGGTAGCGGCGCGTATTGAAGCGGTCAACCGCTGCTCTGAGTGAGCACTCTTCGGTCTGGAAGTCCCAGGGCCGAGCGTCGGGATCGTTGCCGTACGCCCAGTCATCGTTGAGGCGATGGCGAACCTGCATTACAAATACATTAATTATTACTCAGTACTTATCTTTGCATACTTCAACCAATTTGCATCTATACATACTCCTGCAATTACTACTGTTGAATACCTGGTTCTCAAATGCGCTTCTCTTGTACATTTCGTTCGCCGGATGCATGTGTGTCAGTGACATTTTACTTTAGTTCGGTTTTAAAGGCATCTAGAGTTTCAGTTGCGGTGTTGGCTCTAGACTGTGAAGAAGGAAATGTTTGGTACGTGTGTTCTAATTTTGAAGATTCGTGTAACGTGTATATTTGACTTTTATCGTGTTATACGTTCGAAATAAATGATTTTACTTCTCGATTATACCTTTATGTGCAATACTAATTTTATGTAACCATTTTTACCTTTGTATATTGTTTGTTTACAGAAACCGATTTATAAAGACAACTGAACGAAAAATTGTGTATTCAAATCCTTCGCCAAACGAATATACGTAAGTTTCAAACATAGCTTCAACTTCGTTTGATGCAAGCTATGCACGCTGAGCCAACACCAAAATTCTAGACGAAGTTATGGCCATGCATCGGACACCGCCATGTGGTGACGTCACCTTGCCGTCAGCAAAGCTCGGCGCAGTTACCAGAAAGAAGAACGAAATAGAAGAACTGCTTCATAATCATCCCGAAGATGTTGAGCCTATTCGTAAGCTCTATACTGAGTATTTGGTCAAGGTTGAGAACCTGTTGGAGTCGTGTAACACCGATGAGCTGGGTAAATGGGTTGCCCCTCATAAAGAAGCTATCGACGTGTTCCGTAAGCGAATAGAAGATTGGATTGCCATTCGTAGAGTGAAAGATGTTGCAGGTAAGCAGACATCCGAACCCTCACGCTCCGTACGCTCCCACCGTTCCGCAGCATCCAGTACATCATCGGCTCGCATTCGTTTGGCAGAGCGAAAAGCCAAGATCACCGCCGAAAAAGCACTACTTGAAAAGGCTAAAAGCCTGGAATGTGAAGAATTAGCATTGAAACGCGAGTACGAAAAGAACCTTGCAAGGCTAGAAGATTTGAAACGAAGAGCCGAGGTCGAGCGCGCTGAGTTTGAGAACGAAATTTTGGAGGCTGAACTCGACAAAATCGACAAAGGTTCTTCCATCGGTTCCTGTCAGTCTGTTCAGGCGCTGGAGGATGTGGCTAGATCTGCTCCTGTCGAGATGCCGCGTGTTCTGGAAGACGGCTTCTGCAACGAGCACACTCCCTCGATTCTTCAGGTTCTGTCAAGGCAGAATGAGATTTCCAGTAATTTGGTCGTAAATCAGCAACAAAATCTGCCGAAGCGAGATTTGCAGACGTTTGACGGTTCCGACGTTACAGAATTTCACATCTCCATGCGTAATTTTGAGAAGATGATAGAAACAAGATGTTCTGATCCTTCCGACAGACTATCGTACCTTGAACAGTACACTTCGGGCAAAGCTCGGAAGTTGGTCAAAAGCTGCGTCAACTATGATCCAGAGACCGCGTACCGTCAAGCCAAAGCCTTGCTTAACGAAGAATTCGGAAGCGAATTTAAGGTCACGCATGCGTACCTGGACCGCTTGAATAAGTGGCCGCCGATAAAGAACGAAGATGTCGAGGCTCTACAGGACCTCTCAATCTATTTACTTCGGTGCCTCAATTATTTGGAATCGACTTCTCCGTGCAATCCCTTACACAGCCCAAGGGAACTAATGAATATTGTACAAAAGTTGCCGTATAAGACGAGAGAACAATGGCGTCGTAGAACTTACCAGAAACAAAAGGCCGCTCTGAACGTGGATTTTGGAGATTTGGTGACTTTCATACGTGAAGAGGTTGCCCTCCTAAAGCAGCCTATGTTTGGGCAGATTGCCGATCCCCTACCGCCACGTAAGGATAAGGAAAACAAATCTAGAATCCTCGCTACAACTCTCGAAGACAAAAAACCCTCGATCGTATGTGAATGCTGCGGCGGCAGTAGCCATTCCCTGGAACAGTGCACGGACTTTAAGGCAAGATCTTTTCAGGAGAAGTCTGACTTTATCAAGAAGCGTGGCCTGTGTTTGGATGCCTTTGCCAAGGCCACAAGTCGAAGTTTTGCAAGAAGCGAAAAACTTGCGCTACATGTGGCTGAAGACATCCTACGATTATGCACGACTCAACGCCTCGCATTGCCGCTAAGCAATCTCTGATGGAACAGAAACGTGGATGCGAAGCAGGGTCTGATGGTCCTCCAGAGCCAAATGCATGCAAGCAAGGAGGCCGCTCCTCAGTCTCCGCGAGGGCAAGTTACGTCGGTGGGGCCGGTAAGGTTAATAATTTGATTATGTGTCCCATAGTTGCTGCTAAAGTTAGGATTAAAAATGGTCCATTTGTTACCGTCAACGTAGCTCTCGACAGTCATTCCTCAGATAGTTGGATAAGGGAGGATTTAATTGAGCAACTAGGTGCCTATACTCGTCCTACTAGAGTTTTTCTAAGTACAATGGAAAACGTAAGGAAAGAAGTCCCGACCTCCATTTTGACTGATCTGGAGATTTGTCCGCTCGATGGTACCAAGTCTACGTTGATACCAATTTTATTTACGAAGCCTTCAGCTAACTGGCCGTTTTCGAAGGAGGATATTCCTACTTACGATGATGTCGAAAGCTTGCCTTATTTGGAAAGGGTTCCGTTTGATTTTGTGAACGTGGACGTTGGAATTCTGTTAGGCATGAACTCGCCTGGCCTTATTAAAACCTTCTCGACTGTGGATGGCGAGTGGGAGCAGCCTTTTGCATCGCTTCACTGGCTCGGCTGGGCATTCAATGGTCCAGTTAGCAGACGCAAGCAAAGTATGCATTGCAAGCGATCAAGGTTGGATATTTCAAGCCTGGAAGCGGACATCGAAAGTTACTTTTCACGCGACTACTTCGAGCCGGAGTACCAGCCTTCTCCGTCAGTCGAGGATGAAAGGTACGTGGCTCGCCAAGGTAAAACACAGTTTGCGACGTACTTCGGACGGTAAATATGAGATCGCGCTGCCATTCTACGACGACGACGTTTCTTTCCCTCTGAATAAAGGTCAGGTCGCAGCAAGGTTTACGTCTCTGCAGAGAAAGTTCAGAAAGGATGAGTGTTTTTTGGACGAGTACAGAAACTTCATGAGTGGTTTGTTAAGAAGGGATTATATTGAGAAAGTGCCTGATAGCGAAATTGCAGTTCCTGACGGTAAGGTGTGATATCTGACCCACCATGCAGTCTATCATAGGCAGAAGAAGAAAATAAGAGTAGTTTTTGATTGTTCACTAAAATTCCAAAATCCAAACGTACATCTCCAAACGTACTTATTATGGTGGCGAACTTGTATTATAATTCTTAGTTATTCGCACCATTCAAATAAAATTTTATAGTGAACACTTGTTGCCACTTCTGGCTATTGTTCTTCAACAGGGACAAATTTTCACTAATCAGCAGCAGAATCAGCAAAAAACAAATAGCAGCAGCAGCAGCAGCCCAACCAAAGAGTATCAAGGATTCTGTACATTATCATCAATAATTAAAAGCAATGATATAAAAAAACAGCAACTGTAATGCTAAGTTCAAAATAAATAACAAATTTGATCACTGTTTCTGAGCATACAAATGCCACAAATGGTGCTCACCATCTGCTGTTGTAATGCTAAAAACGCTAATTACTACCTATATAAACCACAAATTTGATCACCATTTTTGAGCATACAAATGCCACAAATGGTGCTCACCATCTGATAGATTGCAGACAAGGTCTTCATGTTACTCTTGCGCCATTGTCTGCCAAGATATTTAGTCTGCATCTTGAGCAGCTTGAGAACGTAGAGCTGCATCATAGCGTGCTTCACCTGAAACATTACACAAAATTACGATGAACAAAATTAATTAATTACGAATTGCCTACCACGAACAAAAAAAAAGTAATAAATAATGTGCGATCGTCGTCGATGCTGCAACATTACAATCCTAATTAAAAATTCCGATCCAATCAAATTACGAATAAAAAAGTCAAAGTTATTCGAAAATTTACGGTCGATATCAAGGCCCAAACCTGAGAGTATTAAATGCCAGCGCCGTAAAATCGCGTTTGACCTTCATTCAATTTTGATTTTGGGACGCAACTTTCAGTATCGAAATTTGTTTCCCACCCTGAGAGTTCGTTTGAGTGTTCACCATGAATGTTCACTATCTTATCACCCGCCATAAGAGTACGTTTGAGTGTTCACCATGAATGTTCACTATCTTATCACCCACCATAAGAGTACGTTTGAGTGTTCACCATACATGTTCACCATCTTCTCACTCACCATGAGAGTACGTTTGAGTGTTCACCATACATGTTCACCATCTTCTNTTCGGACTCGTATCACTTGAGACGGTGGAAGCAAGTGCAGTATCTTGCCGACCTGTTTTGGACGCGTTGGCGCCGTGAATATTTAACGCTTCTTCAGAGCAGACAGAAATGGAGCACAGCCCAGCGGCCGATACAGGAGGGAGACTTGGTTCTGGTTACGGATCAGAACCTGCCTCGTAACGACTGGCCTCTTGGACGCGTAGTGGAGGTTCCTACCAGCGCCGATGGAAGAAGACGTTCGGCCAAGATTCGTATAGCGAAGTATAGAGATTCTTCAGTTACTCGGTTGGGTACGATGTTCATGGAGCGCCCTATAACTAAACTGAATTCTCTTGAGAACCACCGATGAACTTGTCTAATGTGTAAATTTGTGTAAATTCAAATTTGGGGCCGGTGTTGAATTCCTGGTTCTCAAATGCGCTTCTATTGTATATTTCGTACGCCTGATGCATGCGTGTCACCGACATTTTACTTTAGTTCGATTTTAAAAGCATCTATAGCGTCAGTTGCGGTGTTGGCTCACGAGTGTAAAGAAGGAAATGTTTGGTACGTGTGTTTAAATTCTGAATATCCGTGTAACGTGAACATTTGACTTTTATCGTGTTATATGTTCGAAATAAATTATTTTACTTCTTGATCATACTTTATGTGCAATACTAATTTTATGTAACCATTTTTACCTTTGTATATTGTTTGTTTACAGAAACCGATTTATAAAGACAACTGAACGAAAAATCGTGTATTCAAATCCTTCGCCAAACGAATATACGTAACAATAGGAGATGAGAAAAAATCTTGTCATGTATCAGCTGGATTGATGTAGAACATGCAAAACACATTTCCAAGAATTTCACCCCATATTGACCAAATACCACAGTATTGTGACGGTGTGACCAGTGATTACACGACCTGACAAGAGGATTAGTCATGAGAGCACGTTGAAAATTAAGGAATCCTTTAACAACAAGTATTCTCAGACCATTCTCGCCCATTGCAATTCTAATTAGCTTTAGAAATGTTTTACTTATAGTAAAGATCCTAATTTAGGCCTCAGATTAACATATCAACATAAAGGAAAGTAGCAACACTGTTGAAGTTTGCTTTTGCTATGGCGTCACCGACTCACCGCGTCGGATCTGTCATGGCAGCCGGTGATACGAGTAACGGACGCGAGTCGGACACGAGAAACAATATTTTTACACTTTACTGTTTCAAAATTAGGAATAGAATACATAAAAATTAAAAGTAAACTCCCACATCCCATTCGATTTTGCAGTAAACACCCACATCCCATTTGATTTTGCATTCGAAGTAAGCTATGCTCAATAATTGTTTATTTAATCACATCAGAAGTGGCGTCACCAGCCGGCATGGCGGCTCTATCAGCCATACCGGCGCCGTTCATGCATACTAGACCACAAGTCCCGAAGTACAATTAAGTATTTGAGAAATTTAAAAGTCTACCATAACACAAGAGTCAGTTATTTCTTAAATCAGCACAAAAGTTTATCATTTATGAGTAGACTTAAGATATTATCGAGAATTTTTATTTGATTCGGCTCGAGACTGACGTTGCACCACTTCCAACACGTTGCACCATGACTAACTACAATCTGAAGTCAAGCGAGGGACTGCCGAAAGTAGTCAAAAGAGAACCTGCTTTAGCTTTATTTAAATCATGTTGTATAATGAACATTTTACATTGATTTTAGGCTGTAAAAATGAGTAAATTTCAAAATACTAGTTATACAATTATTAATGCATCATTCAAGTAATTTTAGGAGTAATGGATGTGAAGGACCGTCAAAGAATCAGTTTAGACAAACTAGATAAAAAGATAAGGAATAATCAGAGGAATTAAGCGGCGAAATTGTTGCTACACTATAGGCAAAGGCCTCGAAACTGAGAAGACTACGTTATTGATGTCAAATTAAACACTCAAGTAGAAGCATAATAATTACAGCATTTTTTAATATAATGCATATAAGCCTTTTATACAACCATGGAAAATCTTTGCTCCACGGTGTGGAGCATGGAGTGCTCCGCGGTGGACTTACATTATCTCTGACGATCAAACAGCCAATTCGAACTATCAATTAGTTGTAGCCAATAGACATTCCTCCTTACTCACCAGCGAACTCACTAAATCTTCTACTCAGAACTTCCCTATTCTAAAGGAATTTGCATGAAATTTAAATTAGAGTTATTTAATAACAATATGCCCTGGAAGGGATTAACACATATTTTTTCTTCGTTTCTTTCCTGATTGAATTTTATAAACGCTAGTTTGGGCAAGTAATCAGCTTTTAGCTCCCTCAATTCTTATGGGACCTAAATTTAAATATTAATAGGTCAGCTGGAGGAGCCTAAGTAACACAATACTCTGAAGCCTTTAACTTTAACAGGCCATATTGGCCTATTGCTTCAGCGCCTTCACATATATTTTATTTTATTCTAACTGCCCGTTTATGAATGAGACATTCTTTATTGATGCATTGACCAACCGTTGCTAAATATTTCAGAGAGTGCTTGTCTTGCGCAACTATTGAGCAAATCAGTGAATAACTATTTTATTTCTAACCTGATGAGGTCAACTATATTGCACTATGTATATTTCGTAAGCATTGAATTAGTCATTTAAATGGTGATACCATCTATGAATTATCTTCGAGTTCTTGATGGTTCATTTTCTCTAAGGATTTTTTTTGGTAGCGAACAGTTTATTTATGGCCTGATAACTTCGTACCTGAAACAAAATAAAGGAATTTTGCTTCAAATTTTGTTCTGGAATAAAATGCGTTGTAGAGAGTAATATCTTAATAAAATCGCAGAATAGCTTATGTAGTAATCATGTGAACACCAAAATTGAAATAAACTCACGGCCGTCTTAATGAAAAGAATCATCGCGTTATATATTTACGCAATTATCTTTCGTATACCCACAGTTTTTTCTTCACGATTTATACAGATGTTTAAATATTTAATAATTCAAACTTCGAACGCTATTTCATTGGTGGTTATTGATCAATTATTAATAGATGGCCACGCGTGGTCCATCGATGAATAGGACCCAATAAATCATCGATGATTCATCGATGAGTGCCACCTATGCTCGCGCATCCTCTCGTTTTATCAGCGTTTCAATGGTGATTTTTGGCTGGTGAGGCCACCCACCGTTACGCCACCTATAATCTACCATCGCCACCTATAATCATCGATGCGCCACCTTTAATTTTTATTTGGGTAGTACGTCCCTATATAGGCATATCCAGAAATGCATACCTCTTCGCTGATTTTTCCAGATATGCATACGTTCTCCGCAGCTTTTTCAAATAGCTTCTGGAATTATCGGTAATTAACTCTTTCTTCGTATTATCCGGAAAATTCTACAAATTGATTTAGGTAGGTATGTTGATGACACCTTTTTAATCTTCAAGCATCCCTTTCATGAGGGCCATTCCTCTGATTACCTCAGCCTGAAATATTCCTGGATGAAATTTACTATTGATATGGAAACCAAGAATAGTGTGTCGTTTCTCGATTGTGAAGTTACTAAATCCATCGGTTGCTTTCAAACATCCGGGTATCGTAAACCGACATTCACCGGCTTGGGCACATTCAACATTCTTTAGCATTCGTTCATTTATTTTCAAATTGAATGGTCGTCAAACCTTAATACATCATGGCCATAGAATTCGTTGAACGTTGGGAAAATTTCCCAACCTTGCTACTTTGAAATTCCAACGAAGAAGTAGAGCTTACTCTGTCTATATAAGACAGAGGCGCAGCTCTCTAAAAGAAGCTACTTTAAATCTTTGCGTATCTAATGAAGTTATCCGCCGTCCTAACTGTTCCCATTGGTCTTGATTATGCGCCACATTTCTTCTCGTGTATAACTAATGGTTTTATTTTGTTGTGCACAACCCTTGCCGAGTTACTGATTTATTTTGGGTGCATATTTCATCTGATTAAATTACTTCCATTGGCCTCTATTTGTTTTGATCCTTTTGAAATATTAGCTTTACATCTGGAAGAGGTTAACCTCAAGCGTAGGGAGAAATTTCCCTACACCAAGCTATATATGCATTCTGAATTCAAATTCACTAATAACTTACTTCATCTGAACGGGTTTCCATCAATCTCTCGTTTGCTATATTAGAAAATTTTGCGCCATAAAATACTCTTAATCTCTTATAGAGGTTTTAAAGTAGGGAAATTATTTATTGTAGTTTGCCCACATTGACAGCTCGTCTGAAACAATTTCCGGGAAGTGAAAAGCCTCATTTTTCGAATAGTTGGCTCATGAATAAATAATAAACTGGATCCTTTTTGACGTATTAACATGTTGTTCTTGTCCGGATGCGATTTCACTGGTTTATAAATAAAGTTGTGTGCATTGGGCATCAACGCACTTTTACATCTGGTTTGCCGTACATCGCGGCTGGAGCTCTCGTCCGAATCTACCCCTTGCCAAACCCGTCTGCTGTGCACCTTCTCGCTCGACAGTGTAATTTACCTGTGTCGGAAATCTATTTCATGATCCATGGCTCTCCTCTGGTGGTTTGGATTCAAGCATTTTGGAATCGCTGCGCATTTGTAAACGGGAAACCTAGCCATAACAGCGCCGACTGTTCATATCCTCTTCAAATTGGAAATCGATAGGTTTCTATGTTACGATGTCAGATTTTCCTTACTTAGGTTTCAATCTCTTCCGTGTTAATTTGGATTTTCACTTGCTGATTGTCTTTTATTCTAAAATTTTTGGACTGTTGAAGGAGTTTGTCTTCGACATGTTTACAATGCAGAGATGGCAAATTTCCTTGGTGTTTTCTTTATTATTAAATTCGAAAATAATAGAGTTTTTTTATTTTTTCATAATTATCCGCGCTCAAAAAACTAAGCTTCTGTGTGATAGCCGAAACTAAAAGCTGTTTAACCTAATAAATTTGGTGGCGAACTTCTCGACTCGAGTGAGTTGAGATTTGAGACCTGCCACTAATTGTTCAGCTTCTGGTCGAAATTGGCAAGGTGGCCGGGTGGTTAAGAATCGGCGAAAAAAAACAGGGCTTAATAAATCTCTCTATATCATTATCGCACTATTATTATAATATTATTATCGGCGTTGCACTCCATCAGACACAACTGACGCCACCAACGGCTACTGGTTAGGCGCGACCAACTTGTCGGCTAACAACGTTTGGCAGTGGAGTAACGGAGCGGCCGTGCAAATGGGCGCTCCTTACTGGGCGTTTGTGAGTAACTGCATGTGCTCTACGAACATGACACTATATATTTGCTAAACTAATTTTTTATTGAGAAGTTGGAAAAGGCTGCGATTCAAGTAGAAAAAGAGGTGTAAGAATAGATGCTATGTGACTGAACAGTATAAAATGAATTATCGCGTAATGATATTATAAGGCAGCTATATATTACGAATCCTGAGTTTTCTGTCTGAAATAAAATTGAATCGCAGATTTTATTCTATGAAGCTTTATAAGACAAGATGTTATTATCCCCAAGCATTTTAAGTTAGCATTTGATGCAATCAAGTAAACTTGATCCATATATTTCAGATGATGGCATTCGGTCGGTACGTAGCACTAGCTATATTCCAGCTGCAGCAATATATATTGTATCGAGTACTCCATGTGATCTCGCTTGATCGACATATTTTGTACAGCTGCCTTTAGTTAGTTTTTCTCCTCAGGATGCTGGTCAGAATTTGGCAACGGAACCTGTCGGTTCAATATATAATAATTGTGCTTATATAAATGGTCACTCTGGCTGGTCATTCCGAGACGCTGATTGCCAAGATTATCATTACCCAGTGTGCTCCAGGCCTTCAGTAGAAGGTGAGCTACTCTTCCCATTGGAAGCCCTTAGAAGTATCCTGAATAGAAAAGTGACGAAGCATTTTTTGAAAAAATTTGTTCTCAGACTACACACAAACCAGGGTGGCCCAGTGGTTAAAGTTCAGAGTACCAGGATTGGAGCAGAGAGGCGCGGGTTCGATCCCAGCTCTGTGCGCCAATTTCTGGTCAGAATCGGCAAGGAGGCCGGGCGATTAAGCACAGCAGAATTGTAGCAGTGAGTTGCGAGTTCGAGACCGCAAAATGCTGTGAATGTTCTGCGATGTTAAGAATCGGCGACAGGCCTACGGCCTAATAACGCTGAAACCGCTATTATTATTATTAAAAGAATGAATCGATCATTAATTTTAGTCCAAATTTGTCACTTTAAAAGAATTTTAGAATCAAATATAGTTTTCTTTACTGACCCTGTAAATTCGAAAAAATTCACAATTTCAATGTAATCTTGACTCAGGCGTTCAATTTTCAGGAGTCAACCGGAAATATAAAGTTAATATCTTTATAAAAGTTAGCACGCAAAAACTGAAATAAATCTATCAATGCTTCTAGGTCGTGTAAAAGTAGGGATAGAAAAATAAGATCATGCTGACATTTTATGTCCAAGTGGAAGATTGCTTCAACAGGATTTAGTATTTTTGACCAAACTCTACAAAGTCGGACTAAATGCTCGAACAACTTGACCACCACATTAGATCAAATCTTCAATGCTTCTCAGAGTTCGGTAGATCCTGCTTCCAAGATTTGATCATCTCATTTCGTTCTTTTAATTCAACATCATGGATTTGCACTTGACTCCAGGTCTCTGCGTAAATCCTTTTGTTTTGGTGGGCACGCAGTGCGTTCACTTACTTCCGACATCAGTTTCTTGGAAGAATGCACGCACCCAGTGTGGACGAGATGGCGGAGATCTGATTGTTTTAGACGATTGCGAGCAGTACCACAAGGTTTACCTCTACCTCGCCGAAGAAAGTAAGGGTGTGAAAAGTTCTATGTCGTCTTTCAGAGTCAACACTGCCTTTTAATAGACTCAAATGATGCTTGTACGGTTACATTGAACTGAAACAACACAGTACAGAGATAAAAATGTAAGCTGGAATTAACGAGTGACTTGGCACAGCCATGATCGCAATGAAGTTTGTTCAGACATCCTTGATTTACTTTTATTTGACCCAACAGCCTAAATCCATTACAAAGTTATTGTCTCTGACCAACTTTATTCCTCAATCTATTGACATGGTGGGTGCTAAAGAAATTCTAACGGCAATATTATTATTATGACTTTGTAATTAATTATTCTTTATTTCCCTATCCTGAATTCTTATAACTCTTTTTTAAGGTGGCATCGCCAACACTGGATTTTGGATCGGGGGCTCAGATGAGGCCGTGGAAGGACAATGGTACTGGATTGATGGTTCTCCGATGGTCATGGGTCTGCCATTCTGGGGAAATGTAAGAAAACGAACTCATAGATCTTATATGGAATTGTAATGTTTATGTGTGTGTTTGAGTATGTTTGAAGCCTAGTATCACAATGCACATCGACAATTTTTCGGGCACATATATACAGAATAATTACCGCATCGGAAAATTACCCGGACCAGGAATTTCATTCATAGAGGGAGAATAGGAAAGGATTGGAGGAAACGATTGTAAAAATTTACTATTAAATTCAGCTATTTATTGTTATAAAGTTAATTTCGAAAAATGTTAAATACATTTTTCGGAACAAGATTAAAATCGGATCCTAAATCATATATTCTATTTCATTTGTGAATTGGAAGGTCTTAATTCTTATTTAATAATTATGCGTAAGTTCTATTATCACGACCGGGATAAAGAATGTGGGAATGACGCGAGTAATTATACCGTATAACCCAAAAATGAGGGAATCATCAAGCCTGTGCAACGCTGGGCTTTTTTTGCTTGTACTAAATTAAAAATAAAACAAAATTAAACGGAAAACTCATGAGTGCGGATAAATTTGACATTTTGAAAGTAAAAGATACGAAATTTAATCTAAGCTAACAAGGACCCCAATGGATATGGTCCATTAGAGCCGTAATCATTCCCAGATAGTGCCATGGCAGCGTAGTTCAACGAGCATTACTAGCATAATTCCAGACATACAATTCGCCGCCCAGCTAGATTCTAGTGTAGATAGGAGACTTCCCCTGCCAGCCTCCCTTCACCGTTCCCTCGCAAATGGAGAGGGAACGGTGTTCCCTCTCAACCGTTCCCTCCACCGTCTTCCCTATCCACCGTCTTCCCTCCCTTCACCGTTCCCTCTCAAATGAGGTTTCGCAAATCTCTCTAGCCTATTCCACACAGCTCTAGATTATCTTAGTTTCTGAAAACAAATTTGTATAATGGGAGATGCCTTCGGACCCTAAATATAATGTAAACAGGTTTCAAGGTTTATAGTCATTTATCAGATTCTTCGTACTCACAGCACTAATTTCTTGATTACAATTTCGAAAACATCAATACCAAGCTATATGAGACAAGCAAGTCACCTAGGCAAGTTTTTGCATCATCACTGCTGGAATACATTTGATTTATTTAGTATTTAGGTGAATTTATTATATCTGATGCAGCGATGATCAGCTAATAATCCGCTCTATGTTGATTGAACAGCCGTGATCCCGGTATAAAGTAATTTTATTGATAGGGAACTTTTAAGAATCCAGGATCGTGAAATATTGTATCTCTGAAAATACTTTACATTGCACAATATTGTAAAAAATTTATTCGTAAGTTGGACGTTAACCGGACAATTTTTAACATATACCGGAGACTCGGTTGATAATTGGAAAAAATTTGATCCAGTTATTATTTTTAGCGCATTTTCTCATTTATGGAAAAAAGGCCTTATTGTGTTCGTCATGTCTGTCCGTCTGTCCGTCCGTCTGTCTGTTTGTGACTTCGCATTCTGCGCTCTCTGAGCAAATGCGCTCTCTGTCACTCTCTGCAGTGAGTACTGAGTTATATTTTTTTAATTCCCCTTCATAAAATATGTGCGGGCAAAATTCGTGAAAAATAACTTTTGAAATGTAAAATTTATTATCCTAAACACTTTCCCTGCATCAGGAATGTATAAATATATTTGTGAAAAACAACAATAACCGGACAGCTAATATTATTGAGGTTTAGTCAGGTTGCCAAGCTTTTTTTCACATTTAACAACAATTTAAATACTGTAAACTAATCATAGTTCAGTATAGGCCAACTTAGGACATTATGTCTAGTGATAATTATATGATCTATAATTGCATCAAACTATGCAATACAATTATATAATATATAACGATATATTTTTCCCCGTTTCACTATATGATGGAATAAAAACATTAAAGAACATTAACATCAAAACACTGAAAACGTCTGTTGACCTGTGCAGGCAGCTACTGGGAAGAACCCAACGAGCCTGGAGTGGAGAACTGCCTGGAGCTGAGTTACGTGTGGATGTACCGCTTCAGCAACACGCTGTGCAGTAACGTGCGACGGGTGATTTGCGAGACAGACCCCATCTAAATGAGGGTTGTACTAAAATTGAAAAAATGGACTGGAGTTAAGGTACTGAGTATATATATTGAACTACTCGACAACTTGGAAAAAGACTCCTAAGACACCCAACCCAGACTCCCACTTCAGTGGGAGTCTGGGAACTTCAGTGAACTTCACTTCAGTGCAAGTTCAAGTCTGTTGCCATAAACGTATAGAATTTAGAAAATAAGAATTTGATGTATGGCATTAGATTTTGCAATGTATAAGTCAAATTATATTTCAAAATATTTATTTAATAATTATTCAGACGTTGAAGCATTTTATTTTGATGGAACATGCTCTGACGATCGGAACCTATTTCCATACTGAAAGAGGACACAAGCCCTCCGGCATGGTGTAAAAACGTTGTCTCATCTCAAAGGCGTTCAGTGCGAAGATCGTTGGTCTCTTTATACATTCACGGATCTCCTAGGCCTAACCGCCAAACTAAGCAAGCTAGAATGCGTCACTAGCTGTTCGCAAGTGCCACTCGTCCGCGTACACCGTCCGTTCGTGGGCTGATTACTTCGAGAAATAAAGCAAAGAGCGAAAAAACGTGGGCATGAATGTAAGTGGGCCCTGGTCAAAACAAATATAAGTAAAATAATATGATATATGCCTGCATTTTCGGAAGAATTTACAATTTTTAGATGATAAAATGACTTGAAAACATAAATGCTAACAATAATTACAATTTACATTATTATTCCATAAAATACTTTCATGGGCCGTATAGAGTCAATATGTAATTCGTATATATATCTAGAAAATCCATTCAAATTTTCACTTTCATTATTTACAGATATTTTCAACTATGTTTATTGTAATGACGGAAAATTAATGGAGGCTTTCAAACTGAATTTACTAAAAACATAAATAAAAAGGACAGTATATTTTTACAGTGTTGAATCTTGGTACAGTACATTTTTCGTTACCTGATTGTTTATTCGTCCTCATTTTATAACAATCATGTTCATAATACAATATACTATGTAATATTTTAGCTGTTGGCCTGATGTTCCATGTGAGAAGCACATACACTACCGTTCAAAAGTTCGGGGTCGCATTGAAATGTTCTTATTTTTTGAGAAAAAGTACTGTAATTTTCAATGGAGAAAACTTTAAACCCGTCCAACTTAAGATAAATATACTCCTTACATTGCTTATGGGTTGCATGACTTGTCCAGCGGCAAATGTATGGTTTCCGGAACAATCTCTTCATTAGTGTAAAGAGGCCCACTTCCAGCAACTATCGCTCCAGTGTTCTAATTTTTCAATATCTTTGCTCATTGATGCAGAAACTAATTTATGATTAGGAAACCCTTGCGCACTCATATTCACACATCTAACAGCAATCTGACTCATTGCAGATGCTACAAAACTGACCTTCCCTTGAACAGATCGAATTTCGGGAGCATTCTTCTGTGAGGTCAATTAAACGCACTTCTGACTTTCGTCAGAAACTCGACTGCCAATTCTTGTCCCTAGAAATGAAGGCTATTCCATGCGAGAAAATTTCTAAGAAATTGAAAATTTCATACAAAGTTGTGTACTACTCCCTTCAGAGGAACACAATCTGGCTCTAACCAAAGTAGAAAAAGAAGTAGGATGCCGCGTTACACTACTAAGAAAGAACATAAATACATTAGAATCTATAGTTTGAGAAACAGACGCCTCATATGTTCCCAAATGGCATTTTCATCAAATAGTACCCGCGTCCCGCAAAACACCAGTGTCAACATCTATTGAGAAGAAGCGGCTGCTGGATGTTATTACGGTATTACTTTGTTATTGCTGTTTTATTAAAAAAATCATTATATCTAATCTTGTCGATGTACTGACTCTACTTTCTGTTCATTTCACAACGTACGTTGATAATTAAGTGACTTTTCACGGAAAACACATAATCCCAAATTTTTTTGGGTAGCTACCGAGTTTTCGTTCAATAAAGTTGTATCGTTCCTTGACTTTGGTCCATTTTCCCCATAATTTAGTGCACAGGTTGCACCAAGCAGGATGTTGCCCAATGTGCCCTCTGCAGCAGGCCTGTTCTAGAAGGTGAAGAATGTGCAACTCTAACACCCAAGGGTTGTAAAGGTATCCGGAAAGCCAGTGAAAGAAGAAAAGTTGTAATAACAGTAGTGCCTGGACAAAAAGTACACACACAATGTCGCAAGGACCACTGTAGGCCATTCAGTATTGAAGCCAGAACAGAAAAAGAGCAAATGAGCCTTCTGAAGACGGAGCACGCCAACTGAACCGGCTTTGATTACAAAAGTAACTGTATCTATTGTGGGACAGGGGACAGATATGGTGGTAAGAAGAAAGACTTTGTGCTGACACCTGTCAGGGAATACAGTGTTCAAAACTCAATCCTGGGGTCTGAAAGAGAAGATGAGTGGGGTCTGAAGGTGAAACCCAGTGAACAGTTTGTGGCAGACCTTCCTGCAGCAGATGCTGTGTATCACATCTCTTGTAGTTCAAACTTCAGAACAGGAAAACAGATCCCTGAAAAGTTTGTCATGGACTCAGATGCAAGTACCAAGCGTTTCACACCTGGACGACAGAAAGATGCTTTACAAGTAGATGCTTTCATAGAGGTCATGGAGTATTTGGAGAAATGCGATGAAGAGCAAATCTCACTCTGTGACCTGGATGAAAAAATGGAAAGCTTCCTAGCAGGCACAACTGTTTCTGCATAGAGCTCTAAGCACATGAAGGAACAAATCGAAAGGCACTTTGGCAATAAAGTCATCATAACTGATGTTGGTGGAAAGAAAAATATAGTTACAATATGGAGCACAGCATCAACTATTTTGACTGATTTCTATGCAGCACCAAAACAAAATGATCCGGAAAAAGATAAGAGACGAATCATAGAAACAGCTGCCAAATTTATCATGAATGACATCAAGTCTATGACAGGGAACCGAGATTCCTATCCATCACTGGAATACATGGCCTCTATAGAAAAAACAGTGTCCTACATACCTGAATCCCTAAAAAACTTTCTGTATAATTAGTTCAATAGTAAAAATTCTGAGACAAAGGTAGCATCCATAGGTCAAGCAATCGTTCAATGCACAAGGCCCCGTATTATCATTGCTAGTGCTATCATTGCTAGTACTAGTCTTTCTGTACAAAGGTTCTACCGGAGAGTCTCTGGACAAACTTCGAATAAAGGACTTTCACAGAAAAGTTCTTGTTAGCAAAGCATTTGTAGACCCCAGGTGCTTCCACCTAAATCAGCGGCTGCCCAGTTTCATAGTCTGAGGACATTTGCCAAGTGCAAGAGTGGCTGGGCTACAGAATGAAACCTGATGAGTGGGGATGGGAAGTAAGAAATGGACAATGCACGCCTGTTCTCATAGGTCGAGAAGTTGCCCCACCTGAGCTACAAGAAATGGTGAGATGCAATTGTTCAACAGATTGTTCAACGAGGAGGTGTGCCTGTCGGAAACAGGATATGGAATGCTCACCAGCATGTGGCCAGTGCCATGGTGTGTGCAGTAACACAAGTCAAGTATTTGACAGTGATTCTAACTCTTCCGATGAGTGACCTCAACACAGTAATGGTGGTGGTATAAGGGCGAATATGATACATAGGAGTGTTCAGCAGCATGTAGCTAATGCTGATACTCCTGACGGGTGACATCATTTTATTTCGATATATTGTATAGAATAATCACAGTAGGGTAACATATGGGGCAGCGGCCCCCCCCCCCTTTTTTAAACTAAATTTTTGATGAAGTTTTAATTGATACGAGGTGGTTCTTTGTTTTGTTTAAAGGTACAACTAATGAGGAATGTATGACGTGAATTAGACGCCTATAGAGTTATTCAATTTTTAAGGAAACACTGTTTTATAAAAAATGTCAAAATGGTCCCGTTGCCCCACCCCTGGGGCCAGGGGCACATGGGTTTTGGGCAAGGCGCCCACCCTTGGTCCCTATACCACAATTCCATATTTTTCGTTTAAAAATTATAAAACAACACTTTACAGTTAAAAATAATAAAAATGTAATGAAAAATAAGACATTCATTCATATATTAACAACTTAAAAAATCGTATCCTTAACTTGAAAAAATATACTCTTGGCAAAAAATCTATCACTGACGTGAAGAAAAATATTTCGTTGACATAAAAATGTATATATCCTTGACTGGAAAAATATATCCTTGCGATAAAAAATTCATCCTTGACATGAAAAATGTATCCTTGACTAGAAAAAATAAATTTATTTCATCAGAAAAAACTTCGTTCCAGTTTCGTCCATAATCCAAATATTTTTCAGACCCCCTTTTTTCTGTATGTGCAGAGAATTCGTACTTAATCGTGATTTCAGCCAACACCATAAAAACTCATCAACTTTTGGCTCATTGGTGTTGGCTGAAATCAACTTTTGGCAAGACAAGAGTCAAAAACTCGATAAGGGGTATAATACGCATAACTAGAAACTAGAACCTGTTGCCTAAAGGCAGTGAGTCAAAAATCATGCAATATGAAGTGCAATTTGTAATTCAAAAGCTAGTCATAGTTTTGAAAAGGTCATTGAGACAAATCTAATGATTTATAACACAAGACTTCACCTTGGGCGCTTTGCCCCGTGACACTCGTGGGCCCGTTGCCCCACTAGGTATCATTTTAATTTATATCGTGTCAACATTTTATTTTAGAAGCTAATAGTCCAAACTTGATCTCAAAATTATCCCTATAAATATTACTTTCAAAATATAATTCACAGTAATTTAAAAAACTTCATCTACGGTAACCGAAAACAGTTTTATTTAGCATCAAAAATATTTTATCTGGGCTAAAACAGTTATTCACAAATAACTTAACAACATAAATTCTTAGCAAAACGTAAATCCGTGCACTTCATCCCAGTGAAACTTTCGACCGGCGGTAGAGAACACGGACCAATATCTGCCATACTTAGCGAGAAACCCGCTATGGGCCCATGACCCGCAGTGGTCCGTTTGCCCAATGTTTCCCTACAATGGGCAGTTAAACTTTACGTTAGTAAAACCTACTAGTTCTATAGCTTAAGCATCATAACTGGATTTCTTGTTAGTATAACTTCTTAATTATCACAGTGTATTAATTTCTCATTTTGATTATACGTCCAAAATAAATAAAAAATTGTGCAAGCTGAAATAAAAAAGGGGTTTTCTATGCCATTCATCATTCTTATGTCTGATATTTTCTCTATTTGTCTATATACACAGCTGACGTCCGCTTATTTCATCTTAGAAATAGTTTTCGAAAGCTGACCATCATAATTAATGATTTTCTGAGCATAATGACTTTTACCTACTTATTTTACACCAGCCAAATATATTTATGCCAAATTTTATCAGTAGAAGAAAATTTAAAAAGTATAAAATTATCGATAAAATGGTATTCTTATTACAAAATATTGCAATATTTCTTAGTTTATATAATTTAACTCATAATATAGATATAATTTGATTTGCTAGCCTAAAAAAAGGTTTTTGGAAGCAAAACTGTTCCAGTCTACTAATTCAAAGGTTGACCCCCTTTTTTCACTAGGTTTCCTGGACTATAAATATTTACAGTGTGGGTTCCAGCATCTCTCAAATAAATTGAGGAAGTCAAATAAATTAGGTACTGAGGACGTATGTGAGTGGTGCACTGGGACAAGGAGACTTGCTATTGAATGCAGGAGATCGTGAAAACTTTAAAGTGTAGAAGGGCGAGGAGACTTGTTGAGGAGTGCAGAAGGTCATGGAGACCTGCTAAGAGGTGACATGATAAGAATATAGTTGAAGAGTAAAATGGGACGTAAGTAATTGCTATGTCGTTTAGGAGGACATGTACTCTTGCAGATGAATGCACGAAGACGCGTAGGCTTGCATAGCGTGCATGAGGACGCGCGTTTAGTCTGCTGAAGGCTCCATGAATGCTGGCAGGGACCCTATATGCCCGCGGGCAACGTTCATTGGCAGATGCCTCTGACCTCAACGGGACAAGAATGCTGCGTGTACATCATGCGTTACGAGGCTAAGTGGCCTTGCTGTTCCAGCGCCATCACCAGATAAAATAATGTATAAAATACATGTAACCGACGGACAGCAATGTAATAGGTATTTGCGGTGCAACTACGTTTCGGAGCTGGTTTCCGGAAAGTTTTTATTGAAGATTTTGTGAATCTACTTGGCATTTTCATTACTTTCAAATTCATGGTGGACATGTGATTTAAGAAATGGTTTACGTTGCTAATTTTTCCATCAACCAATCGAATGATAGAAATATCCTGCAATAAATGAATTACTATATAAATTTTGCTCTATTATTCACTTACATCCAACTGACGTTAACATACGAATGGAAACTGTGTTCATTTCTCTGAAATTGCCAATTACTAATTAACGTTGTATGTGTAAGTACGATGTGAATATCAACAACAAATGTCCATCTAACCTGCCATTGCAAGGAAGAAGTATCAGTGATATCAGCGAGAGAAGGGGAAAAATTTTAACCGTTGTTGACAAACAAGTAATAGCAACAGCCGCGTGCACTGCCAGAGCCGGCCGGCTCTGCAGAGCGGGTGTTGGGCTGGTTTGAGCCGGCGATGATTAGTGATAGGGCTGCATGTCCGCAAGACAAAGCACACCTGGGTAGATACTCAGCCGGCGACGGCCAGCTCTATTCCCTTTTCTAAATTTTAACAGGGTAATGGCAGTTATTGTCGGCAGGAATTTTCTGCATCAACTCACACTCGGCAAATTAGCTATAAAATTTCAGAGTCGCTTAAGTAGATGATGAGTTACGCATGTTGGCGGTGAGCATAACTAATGTTCATAATGCTGTATTCTTTAAAGATCTAGAGAGTGAAGACAAAAATTATCGGATTTGAAGGCAAATTTATTGATAGCATAATTAAATTTCTTAGATCACTATGGTATCTATCTATACTGCTAAAAGTTAAAAAATTTTAGCTCACATATGACCTGAACTCTGTTGAAGATTCATTTTAATATTGACAAATTTATTTTAAGTGCTCCATGCGGAGGATCGCACTCAAGGTTTAACCAAAATCAAGAGAGAAAATCGAAGAATTATGGACCAAAATCAAACCTATTAAAAAAATTAGGAAAAAACATGTGACAAGCCTACAGGATCACTAATCAAAACTGATGAAATCCATAGCGTTTCAGGCAAACACCAAATGCAGCTTGTTCCGTCTCAAACATATAGCCTGCCCATGAAGCCATCGGGAAAGAATCACTCACGAGATTTGATTGCTCGCATCGCCCATTACATCACTTCAGAGATGTCGGGTGCCTGAGTGACGTGCAGTGAGGGATAATTTCTGCTGGTTTGCACTTCTTACTGTCAGTAAAGGTAAAAAATCTAGTGGACGCCAGCTGCAGCTGTGCAGGTGCACGTCTGCTGCAAGAGGAAGGTACTGGCACCTTCATTCCGTGCAGGAGATTAGGGCTATCAAAACATCGTTTGCATTCTCCATAAGATCAAAGAGTAAGGTATCATCCTCATTAGGTTGTTCTATTTCGTTCCTTGCTGCGTATTACTGCATGCACTGTCCTCCTGAGAGTTTTTGTTCGCAATGATCAGTGGTGAAAAATGTCTAATGTGCTAAGTTAATGCATATTAATGACCTCTACCCTCCTTAAAGTACGCACAGCCCCGGCATGAAATGTTTGCTGTGATACGTTTTTTGGTTTAACAATGACCTCGCCATCTCTTATCACCGACAAGCTTCTTGGTCAACTGAGATAGCTCAGGCGTCTCACTTCGCTGCCAACGCATGATCGTTACGAGACAACTTACGAGTATACTTTTGGCAAGAGAATTAGTTTCAATCCTTTTGTTTAAAATGAACCTCCATAAAGCCACTGACATGTCTCATCAGTGTACGCATATTCTTTAGTCGCTTTTAATTTATCATTGTTACTTCAGCTAAATTGAACTGAATAAATTTACTCGTCATTCACGGTTCTCTGATAATTATATCAACCACATTCAGTGGCATTAAAAGCGTGTGCTTAGGGCTGAGGATCTCAGCCTCGGACCGGAACGTTATCTGCTGTCTTGATATCTGTTATCTGTGACATCCAGCAGATCGACAAGAATCTTGCAGCCAACGAACGCAGTAAAGTGTCGGCAGTTACTTGCACGTCGTGCAGTGTGGCGCTGGTGGCGAGTTAGCTAACGCGAGCTAGTTTTTCTGCTGCTGGCCATAAGGTAAAGCCTTAGTGGTGTAAACTCTGGTGGATGTGAATTGAAAAAACTCGGATGAAGTACTATTGCGCCTGCGAATAAGATTGAGCATTTATCCTGTTTTGTTGGCTGACGCCTTGAACTTACATAATTTTTTGGGGTACTTTTGGTGACCGCTTCAAACTGATTCCTACCACATCTTAAGTTTTCTGGTACCGTGTTGTGTTTAATATTTTTTAGCATAAAAACCTGTTAGTAGTGAGTGACAAACAGTTCAGACATCTGCTGATTCTTCTTTTTGTAAACCGACAATATGACCGACAACTCCTGAGCTGCATCAACGGCCAAGTAAGTACCTCATCTTCAATAATGCCTTTGCCGGGGTGTAGCCATGTATCTATAGTTCATAGGGAACCAGTGGGTTTATAAGTGATGTAGGCATTGTTAACTTCGAAAAATACGAGACGTAGTTCCCAAAAACTGTGGACCACGCACCAAATTTTCGAGCTACTTTTCTATTTGGTGGACGGACCAGCATTCGCGTGCTTGATGATTGTTGACTTATTATAATTCAAATGATCATCATTGATGATGCGCAGTTGGAATGCCATTTTATATCATTACTTGACACTCAGGGCAGTGTTAGTAATCAACATTGGTGGGACTCAGTGGCACTCAAACTGATCATTATTAGAATATGCAGTACACAGACTGAGTTTATAGTTGGAGGACGGACTGGTGCAATCTGCGGGGACGCCAACGCTGTAGCATTTGATGATAGAATGTAAAGGAAAAACAGGAGCTAAAATCGACTTCTGTAAGACGTGACTTAGTGACAACAGTATTTAGTTCACATCGAATGTGTCTTCGTTCTATGTCACTCATGTAACGCACCGATGGCCGATCTCTCTGTAAAATTCTCCTTACAGTGGCGAAGGCCGCCGCCTCATCTGCAGCCAAAGCCATCGATGTCTATTCGCGTTGACTTACATTAAGGCTCTATTTCAGCTGGATTATTATTATTCAGAGATGGTTGTGCTTTCATAATCCTTGTTATACATGAAAGATTGGTTCAAGTTTATAAGAATATGATGTATATATGATGAGCACCGCTTATTGCTATCTTTTCGGTATTTTTATCAAAGCCATGGCAGTTAGAAAAATTGACCCACACCGATATATTTTGCTTTTTTGCTTTATTATTTTTTGGAAATTGAAGTTCTAGCGCCCATTTTTAGCTCCGTTTCTGTGCTACGTGTTATCTTATCACAAATTACAGCTCGAATATCAGCTGTCAAGTGGGTGTTCAAACAGCGGCCTTCTGGGTGCACATGAACGTGGTATCAGTTCAGAGTTTAATGTTCTAATTCATTTGAAACCTTCAAAAACGCGAAAAGGATACACGGACACGTCTGCGCCTGTTTTCATTCAGATTAAGTTTGGTTGGGTTAAGTTAGGTTAGGAAAGAATCCACCCGTTTTACCGTTTTAATTGTAAACGGGAGAATGTAATATCAAAAATACCCTCATCACAGCACAATAAACATTAAAAAATGTGTATTTAATTCCATAATTATTGACTACGAATTTAGGAAAGAAGCGTGCCGAAGCGGCGCCAGGATGACCCACGCTAACATTCACCCACTTTCGTCCGACCGGTGGGCTCAGTAGGTGTGTCCCAATGACCCCAACAGCGTCACTCGGTAATTTTTGCACGTCTTTGTGTCGGTTCCTCTACAGTAGCTTTGGGTTTTGTACAGACTTTCGTGAAGCTTGCAGACACTAATTAAGCTTGTATACTCTCATTAGGCTTGCAGACTCTCATTTAGCGTGCCGACTCTTATTAAGCTTGTACACTCTCATTTGGCTTGCAGAATCTCATTAAGCTTGTACTCTCTCATTAAGCGTGTACTCTCTCTTTAGTCTTGCAGACACTCATTAAGCTTGCAGACTCTCATTAAGCTTGCAGACTGTCATTAAGCTTGAAGACTCTCATTAGTCTTGCAGACTCTCATTAAGCTTGAAGACACTCATTAGTCTTGCAGACTCTCATTAAGCTTGCAGACTATAGAGACAACGAAGCGAGAGTGGAGTACCACTGTCAATTCTTTTGTTCCTATTTGACAAACTCGCTCTTTTTTATATAACGAAAATACATAATTATTATTATTGATAGAAAGATAACAGAGGAGTACTGGTATTGCTAAATGTGAGCATGTGATTCTGCATCATGGAAATTGAGTGAAATTGAAGTTTAATTGATGCCATTTGCTTGGTGGATGGCAACCGGGTCTTGATTGTGGACTTTTCGACCGGGACTGAGACTGGGACTGCTGATCGAGAGCTGCATTTCTTCTATATTCCATCAACATGTGAACACAACCGTGAATACAAATACGAAGTAAACGACAAATAAATTCATCCTTATTCAATATTGATTGTACACGCAATTTCCCAATTTTTGTACTGATAATGGAACTGGCCTCTGAAACGTATTCATTGAAGACATGGCAAATTTATTTGGCGTTTTCTTTGCTTTAAGATTCCTAATGAACTTGGGATTTAAGAAGTCTAGTGACATAAGTTAAGTCTATGTTAGCAATTGCCCTATTTAAGACAATTGTTCATTTAGTCGAGGGGCTGTTTAAGGGCAGAAGAAAGTTCTAAGAAAATGTACACTCTGCCATGCAACGTCCCAATACTTAGCCCATCTACATTAAATCGAGATTTATTTTATTTACATCACATTATTTCAATGAACAATAAGCCATTGAGCCGTGAGGTGCATGGAGGACGACTCCACTTCCTCAAGAAGCAGAAAAAACAACAACAACAACCATAAGCCAACCTCGAGTTATTATTCTTGCATCATTCATCGAATGCAGATGCTCCAACTGAGACCCAAGAAAATTTGCAATGTCCTGGCCATTAATTGCGGCTCATGCAAAGATCTTGAAAATAATTATTTATAAGGACAATTGCAGTCCCGCATTCCTATAAAAAATTGTTTGCACTCAATAAACTCTCTCAAAAATAAATTGTTTTCAGTAAATAATTACTCCCTTCAATAAATAATTTTCACCGAAATCTTCGCCACTCTGCATAGTTAAAAGCAACAGACAGTTTATATATATGGTCAGTTAATTATTAACCGGTGTCGGGCGCACTAAATTATGCGCACTTTTGCGTACGATAAATATCTAAATTACCATAACACTTTACTTGACAAGCCTCCCGGCAGTATCGCCTCACTAAAGTCAATGATCAAATGACTAAACAAATTATTGCGGTAATTGTACCGGAGTAACTAAGACATTTGGGACTACAGTGCAACCTTACTGGATCAACCCTGGGCTTCAAGTGAAACTTTACCGGCTCCGTGCGCCAAACTCCGAACCCAAACAACGAATCTTCAACGGTGACATCACCAATAAATTTTACTACTCCTAACTTGCAAGAGGTTTTCCTACTTAAAAGATTCGACGAACAATGTTTAGAAGTCAATACATAAAACGTCTCTGTGCAATTGGCCTTTTTTTAAAATGTTTGACAAGTCACTCTACCTAAAACATTTAACTCCCCATTAGGAGTAATTAATTTCTTATCAGTGGGCCTTAGACATGGTGGATTGGTCATATTGATAAAAGACTCGTAATTCAGGATGCTCACATCGGCACCTGTGTCTACTTTAAATGGAAAGGTATCATTCATATTCAATTTGAGATCTATTACCCATTTAGAATGACCCTCAACCCCACATTCACCTATAAAGTAGGTTGGCCCCGTCTCATCCCCGGAGTCCATACGTGTGTCGATGATTTCGTTGATTCCTCGACGTGCAGGCGCCTGGAAGGACCTGGCACCAGAGCTCCGACCTCGACACGCTCTGCTGAAGTGATTGTCTCTCCCGCAGTTGTAGCATCTTCTTCCTGCTGCTGGACATCTGTTGGGACCATGCCCCCGACGACAGTTGGGGCACGGAAGTCCCCTTAGACCGCTTACTCTCGATTCCCTTGTGGGCGCAGATCCAATGTTTTGGGGATGATGCCGCACATTGACCGCATCGACGCTCCTCCGCTCCTCTCCAAGCTGCTCTGCCCGACGCCCTCTCTCACGTCGCAATATGATCTGGTTAACTCTACAACCAAATTCAAAGTGAAATTTTGCATATTACTCAAGTAGAGATGCTCCAACTTCTCAGCTAATTTTTCATCACGCAGCCCCGCGATAAACTGGTCGCGTATTCTCTCTCTAGCGCTGCTGCGAAAATCGCAATCCTGAGACAAAACGTAGAGTGCACGGAGGTAAGATTCCTCATTCTCATTCTGCTGTTGCACTGTACGCTGAAATATCCGTCTTAATCGAATAATGTTTACCTTGGGCTTGAAATAATCGTCGTACTTCTTCAACACTAACTCGAATTTTGTAGCGTCTGCTTCACCAAGTTACGAAAGTGCGAAATATATCCTCCGCCTCCGCACCCATACAATACTTGAGACTTGCAACTTGAACGCCTTCATCTTCGGTGTGTAGTTTAGTAGCAGTTCGAAAAGTTAAGAAATTACTTTTCCATGCGTCCCATCGTGGTTCACTAAAATTGAGAGGCGCCAGTGATCTGTACTGAGCCATTTCTAAAGTCAATCGTGAAAATCACTCATATCCCGGTCCTCACCCGGGGCACCATGTATGGCTCAGCCAGGATACAAACACAGACACAAGCAGAGATGTGTATTTCCAGTAACAGGCCGATACGTATCTGATACAGAGACGATCAATGTCTCTTGACTACAACTATGCCGCGCGGTCACAGAACTGTAGTCCCAAATGTCTTAGTTACTCCGGTACAGTAATTAGGAATTTTGTACCGGAACTTTACCTTCATGGAGGCTCATTCATAAATGCTCGGTGCAATCTATTTATCGAGAAAAGTGGTATTTAACATCGACTTGAAAAAAATATATCGCATCCCGCGTACACATCAATGTTAAAATTTTTATACAATCTGTAATAGTTATTCATTTGTAAATGTTCAGCCCAATGTTGTCATCTAGATGTTGAATAAAATGTAATTAAACAAAAAATAGTGAATTATACTGTTCGTCAATTTCCATATCGATGTAAAAATCGATATTAATAGCAATGATGATATCTAAGTTGATCGCCGATGTTAATATTGATGCTTTTTATGGTTAAAGTAACTTGGAATCCTTTTATTAAGTAAATAAATTAAGACCCTCACCGTACGGAGTGTTTCAACTGAATTTATGTGTCAGGGACCATCAGCAAGATGGCGTCCTCCGCAGCCGGAACATCCGCGACCAGCTCAGCCTCGCACTATCAAAAAATGGAAACAATAAGCGACAACGTGGAAATCATTTTGGATCTTTGTCCAAAGTACGCAAGAAAAATCCTAAACATTGAATGCCGCGACAAAAACGCTGCTGAGACGTACATGGACTACATGGAGAGACATCGAAAACCCGAATTAGAACGAGATAAATTGAATAATATGTGTGGGTTCTCCAAAAGAACGTTTGAAACAGCCACGATTGCAGACGAAATGGACATGACGGCAATAAACGCACTTTTTCACAGTATTTTCAAAATTAAACAAGATGGAAGGGACTTTACGAAACTATTAAACAAAGTGATAGAAATCACAAAACTGAGAAATGATGTCATGCATAACCTGCCCACAATGAACGACCGAGCAAAGTTTGCCGTAATCCAAACTAAATTGTCCAACCTGATCAAAGAAGCAAAGTCGTTTTATCCCGGTTTTCAAAGCGAGATTAACGCTTTGGAACGAGACCTGCAACTTGAAATAAAGTGCGGGTTTTCTCCTGGTTGCAGCGAGTTGGTTTACCACTGTCATTGCATCCTGAATGAATGGAAAATAATTGCAAATCAGCTTTTCCAAAAGTACGCTGAAGAAGCCTTGAACTTTGATATGGGCAGCGTTAAAAGAAATGAAGTGTTCCACCCACTGGAAGTGATGCTACAAGACGAGAGCAGCACCAAGCTTCGTTTTCAAGACTTGTTCAAGTCTTCAAATGAACAAATCGTTCTGGTTTCAGGCGAAGCGGGCGCTGGGAAGACGACTCTTCTCCTGAACATTATACTTCAATTTAACGCACCGCGTTACTTGAAGCGCTATGAAGTCCTTGTTTATATCGAGTGCAGGGACATTACAACGGAAAGTTTGCAACAAGTCGCTAGGCTACATTTTGGAGACACTTTTTGTTTGAAATTAGGAGGAGAGGATAACGTTCTGCAAGCACTAACGCAGCTCCATGTGCTGTTCCTGATCGACGGATTTGATGAAAAAAATAAAAACTCGACTGCAGTTTTGTGTGCGCTGTTGAAGACATCCTGGCACCCAAACTCTCGGATTTTGTTCACAACTCGCCCCCATACTGTCGGAGTTCTGAAGCAATTAATTAGGCAAAATCACCGCAAACTATCGCAATACAAGATTGCTCCTCTCACAGAGCTATCAGATCAGTTGGCGTTCATTGCGAAGTATGAACGATTTCTTACACCTGGCCCTACACCCTCGCAAGCGATGCAGGAACGATTTTTTAAACTTGATAAGCAATTACGACAACTTTTCACGGAGCCAATATCATTGCTGCACTTCTGCTCCATTTACAAACAGACTCCAGAAAATATTGACCGTTGGAAGAGCTTCAACGATGTGTCGCGGGACACATTGCAGTTACAAAAGACCATCGTTGCGGCCAAGCTCATCAGTATCGGTGCCTCCAACGAAGATGTTTTAATTGACGACCTGTTCATGGTTATTGGCCAGTGGGCGCTGGAGTTTCTCTGTCGTGACAAGATCACATTTACCGACGTTGATCGCATGAGGTTGCAGCGCAAATGCTGCGACAAAATCAACTTTTACTGCCAAGGCGTTGATGTCGACGCTGGCGTGTTCCTCAACGTCATGCTTAAAGTGAAGCGATCGCTGTCTGGGAGCGCAGGCACAACCTACTCCTTTGCGCATAAGTCCACGCAAGAGAGATTAGCAGCGCATTATATTACTGAACAAATGCTGTATACTGATAAGACTTGTCTCACAAACCTGGGAGTAACTCCTGAGACGAGCCTAAGGTAAGCCTACAATGTCGTGTACCAGCAATAGCGTAGTGAAATTCATTTGATTATATTTACATTTCAATGAAGCCAGTTTCTTGGGTTAGGGCACCGTTAGTGGCTACCTGAGTTCAAAGAAAATGGCCGTGGTAGAGTATGATTGTGGCCACAATATTGTTTAATTTAAGATATTAATTGTCAATTTATTTTAGATTTCATTTGATTTAAAAATGTAATTATTCATTTCCTGAATTTATTCATTTAACTGTCTGAAGTGCGCTTCTCACGTTAGAAATTGAATTAGATATTCGAGTATACAAAGTCTCTGTGTGGTGTCAGTACCATACCAGCCTTTCTCCCTCGCATACCCCCAGTTTGTATGAGGTACTGCTGTACGTGGCGCAGCTGCTGCACGATGAAAATCCTACCAAATTCAGCCGCCACTGGCAGGAGCTGAAGGATGCGCTGCGCCATGCTGATGTCACCACCTTCGGCGCCGTAAAGGACTGCATGCGGCGCTGCCCAGACGTGCCGCAGATGGCCGAGCTCGCCGCCCTCATTGATCCCAGCGAGACATGGAGCGTCAATAATGGTGGGTAAAGTGCGCTCATAATGCACGAATTGATTGAAATTCATTGCCGCTTAATGTGGTTGGTGGCGCTCAATCATGCTTGGTGCGGTGGGAGACGTTCAATCGTGCTTGGTGCGGTGGGAGACGTTCAATCGTGCTTGGTGCGGTGGGAGACGTTCAATCGTGCTTGGTGCGGTGGGAGACGTTCAATCATGCTTGGTGCGGTGGGAGACGTTCAATCATGCTTGGTGCGGTGGGAGACGTTCAATCATGCTTGGTGTGGTGGGTGACGTTCAATCATGCTTGGTGTGGTGGTTGACGTTCAATCATGCTTGGTGTGGTGGGTGACGCTCAATCATGCTTGGTGTGGTGGGTGACGTTCAATCATGCTTGGTGTGGTGGGTGACGTTCAATCATCCTTGGTGTGGTGGTTGACGTTCAATCATGCTTGGTGTGGTGGGTGACGCTCAATCATGCTTGGTGTGGTTGGTGACGCTCAATCATGCTTGGTGTGGTGGGTGACGTTCAATCATGCTTGGTGTGGTGGGTGACGCTCAATCATGCTTGGTGCGGCGGGTGCTTGGTGCGGTGGGAGACGTTCAATCATGCTTGGTGTGGCGGGTGAAGCTCAATCATGCTTGGTGCGGTGGACGACACTCGATATTTTTTTCAATGGGATTCAAATGTTAATAAACCGCGGCTTTTTCATTTGCTCTACTTTCCATGCCATGCACTCCGAATTTTATATTTTGTGCAATACATTTTCACTAAATAGATTTCGTTTGCAAGTTGAATATACTCAAATTAAATAATTTTTTGTCTAAGCTATATTTTGAGGTTGTTCCTGAATGTGACAATATGAATGCTGTTTATTGTTTATTTCCTTACTTTGGTCCTCCTTCGGAGACTATGGCCAAGTTGAAAGTTTCATTCTAGAATTACATCCCGAATATGAAACTTCATATATTCGTGATGAATATTTTTAAAAACAATTTTATTTCAAGTATAAAGATACACTCACTGTTCCTGTGCAATCGTCCCTACTTTATTAATATATATTCTTTGCAGTGCACGTCTGCATATGTTAGTATGACATCACGCAATTTTAATACTAGGCTGGTGGTGCATAAAGGAAAAAGCTTTAGAACAGAAAACCTGCTTGACCATCCCCCCTCATTCACCAGTACGCATTCATGCCAAGCAGTGCAACATCCCGGTGTACGATAGTGATTTTACAGTTTTAGCCTCAACAGACGGTGTTTCTGACCTGCAAATTCTGGAGTCCCTGAATATTAAAAAACCTAGTCTAAATGCTGTATACAGTTCATATCCCCTCGAAATTATGAATAGATAGGTTTGCCAGCTCTTATTTACCTCATTTTTATTTGTTTTCATTGTAATCATTTGACAATTTGTGTTTTAATACCTTCAATGTAAATTTTAGTTTGCCAATTGACGTTCAATCATGCTTGGTGTGGTGAGTGTTAATTTCTCTTAATTAGTCAATTCCGTTTGATACAATGAATATGGATAGAATGTTTCATAATCACAATCCCATTACAATTGTCGGCATAAAGTAACCTAGAATGAGCTAAAGCGTCCAGTGTTGCTAATAAGGACTCTTTTTTGCCGATTAAAAATTATTATAACGCAAAACATAGTCCGCATTAATAACAAAACAAACAACGGAAAATAAATTGAACATGGAATGTGTTTTATTTATAGAAAACACGAATTACGAAAACAACTTAGTGTAATATATGCAATGCCAGAATTACAATGCATATATTAGCGCACGCTACCTAAAACATAACATATTAATTTTAGTTACCTTCCTGATGCGCGGTGGCCAGGGCTGCACGAAGAGTAAAGCGAGCGTTTAGCCCCCCCCCCCTCTCTTCATCATTCGACACTGCTAATCACCACTCTCGATCTACCTATCGTCCCTCTCTCTGACGATTATACCACTTTCTGTGTATCATTGCGTATCATACCACTTTACTATACTCATTATCTCTCCCTGCCTAGCATCCCACTTTCTTACTATCATCCCCCTTTCGGCTTATTAATTCTTCTCCTAATAAATAATCGATCTATCTCCTTTCAAATCTCTCTTTCTCTTTACCTAGCTTCCCTTCCCGTACTTATCACATTCCTTTTCACCCGTCTATTTATATTCATCTTAATTTGTCATCCATTTTTCTAGCCGGGGATAGTTACTTCCTATATACGGTAGCGATATTTTTATACTTACCTATTCTCATATTTAACTTTATTATTTACTTATCGACTCCATTCAGCTCCCTCTTTGTCTATTATCCTTGTCTGTCTCTACCTCTCTGCGTTACTCAACATGCCTCTTCGCCTATCATCCTTCCATCGCTCTACCCAAGCTCACGCCACATCAGGTAACAGGTATCTTAATCCTTCGTCCGCAGCTGGAGACGTGATGGCAGTTGCACTAATGCTGCCACATCAGCAGCCTGAAGTCATCTACATCAAGATGCCAGCTGCGGTGCTGCGCACTTCAGGCACCAGCTGGTCTGACTTGGCGCGGCGTTACGAGGGACAGCTGAGGCTGGACATCAGACCAGCAGGAGTGCTAGCAAGCCCTGAGCCCTGCGACGACCTGCTGGAGTGCCTCAAGGGCTCCAGGTCAGCGACATTTGCCACTTTAGTGGTCGTAGTTTAAGTCGATTTTACTCGTGCACCTTGATTCGAAATTTTATGAGGTGCTCTAAAAAACCCCCGCGACTCAAATACATGTAAAGGCAATTATTGCTGTATTTCTGTTCCACGTAATATAAAAATAATTTCATAATGAGTAATACACGCAAGAAGATATTAAAATTATATAGTATATACATACAGATATATTTTGACAAACATTAACTTTAATGTAGTATTGTAGTGAGGTACGCATGATCGGGGATAATATGCGGAATTAAATATAGTATAGAATATTTGCGTGGGCATATTGTGCAAAATAAAGAAATGTATTGCTAGGACGATTGCGCGAGGTGGAAGAAATGCTGGGAGAATTGGGCCCGATGGTGTCAATGTTTCACCACATTCATAAAAAACAGATCTTTATACATGATTATGGAGGTATTTATGGTCTAAGTTCTTTGAAGTAATAACTAGAATAATTATTCTTAAAGAAATATTTATGATAAATTGTTTCGATAGTTAAAAAAATCCGCATAATTTATATTATTTATGTTTTGTACAATTTATACTAAATTGAGAAGATAAGCGTGAACATGAAGATGAAGGTGTGTGAACATGAAGAAGAACACCACGCTAGGACGCACCACGCTTGCTTATTCAGCTTCTCTGGCGCTGACATCAAGACACCACCAACAATTCTGTCGCAGGTGTCAGCTCACTGAACTGCATTGCGGCATCAGTAGCGCAGCTGGTGTCGTCGCTGTGGCAACCGTGGTTACGGCCACAACTGAGCTGTACATCGCACTCCCCGCCCCCCTCAGCCTGCACGCCCTGCACGGCAAATATGAAGACCTAGGTAAGAGCGGGTGGTTTGGATATGCAGCCTTGCAAGAACTGGTGCAGCAGGACCAAGTTTAGCTTAACGGCCTCGTTCAGTGGATAAATCGAACAATTTTTAGTTAGTTTACATTTGTGCCCCTCACGGGTAGAGCCCATGTACCCAACAGGCCATGTAAGCGCCACGCGGCCTGATGCTGCGACCAACAACAATTTAGACCAACGCTGCGTGATGGAATGGCCGTCCAGATGGTCGGGTGAAGGATGGCAAACACGCTTCCGGGTCAACCAGGCTACCGTGCAGGGTTGCAACCAGGCAATCATGTTGGGTTGCAAACAGCCAATCATGCTAGGTTGCAACCAGGCAATCGTGCTGAATTGCAACAGGGCAATCGTGCTGAATTGCAACCAGGTCATCATACGGGGTTGCAACCTGCAACCTGGTCATTATGCTGGGCTGCAACCAGGACATTTTGATGGGTAGCAACCAGGCCATCATGCTGGGTTGCAACCAGGCATCATGCTGGGTTGCAACCAACAATCATGCTGGTTGCAACCAGGCAATCATGCAGGGTTGCAAACAAGCCATCATCCTGGGTTGCAATCAGCCAATCATGCTGGGATGCAACCAGGCAATCATGCTGGGATGCAACGAGGCAATCATGCTGGTTGGAACCAAGCCATCATGCTGGGTTAAAATAGATTACAACACTGAGTAATGGTTGTAAACATTCGGTAGGACGGATGGCAATTAGGCTGTGTGAGTTTTGGGCGCCACTCTGACCGGATATTCGCAACCCTGATGGATACGAGTTAGTAACAGTTGGCAGGCCAAGCAACTATGCTGATTAACGGCTGACAGCAATACATTGAGTGCTGGCGGCCATACAGTGAAGGCTGGCAGCCATGCAGTGAAGGCTGGCAGCCATGCATTATGATCTGGCTGCCATGCATTATATGCTAACAGCCATGCATTATAGGCTGGCAGTCATGCATTATAGGCTGGCAGGCGTGCATTATAGGCTGGCAGGCGTGCATTATAGGCTGTCAGCCATGCATAATAAGCTGGCAACCATGCATTAGAGGCTGGCAGCCATGCATTATAAGCAGACAGCTATGCATTATAGGCAGTCAGCCATGTGTTATAGGCCGGCAGCCATGCATTATAGGCTGGCAGCCATGCATTATAGGCTGGCTGCCATGCAATACAAGCAGACAGCCATACATTATAGGCTGAGAACTATCTATTGAAGGCTGGCAACCACAATGGGTGAGGGCAGGCAGCTGTGCTGGGTGAAGTCTGGCCCTCGTGTTGCCATAAGCACAGCAGTTCCCACGCGTAATATTGGTCGTTGTTTGACTTGCAGTCGTGTACATTTGGCCGCTGGACGCCGCCTGGTCTGCCGCACCCCAGCCGGCCCTGCCTCCGCCGTGCCAGGAGGGGCACGACGCTGCGGTCGAGAGGCCGCCCAGCCCCCGAGCTGACGTGCGTCTGCCAGCCCTGCCCCCGCCCCATCTGTGGGTGTGGGGCACCGGGCCCGGCAGCTGTGAGGCCATCGCCCGGGCCATCAACAAAGTCGCCCCAAACACCAAAAGGTTATTTACTTACTGTGATAGAGGAGGAAGCATTCAGTTTTGTGATCACTTAATTGCCTCAATCGCAAATTAATTAGAAATTAATGAGAAATAATAAACCACCAGAATTCTACAAATCCTGAACATAAACGTTTCATCGAATAAATCATTTCGTCCCGTGCCCGATAGCAACTTTTAAATTCTAAATTTCACTACCCATGTTTTTGACACTAGTGTGTCGGAAAATCAATGTGCCAAGCGATATAAGTAATCATGTTTGCAACCAAGTAATATCCTCGTTTTAGTTACTTTTGATTGGAATTGTTTATAGCCCGTGTTGATTTGACTGATATAGCCCCCGTTGATTCATAAGCCCGTGTTGATTTCCCGTTGCCTTGCCTTCTATTTGCCTATTCTATTCTCATTATCTATTCTGGCTATTTCAGCTGTGTTACTAGCCAATAGTTGTTTTCAATGATGCCTAAGTGATTATGTATGAAACTTTTTTTGTGTTCCTCACGTTTGTTCCACGCTGGGAACACGGGATGCTCGTCTGGTCCGTAAATCCAGGGACAAGTTAGACGTGACTAGTGGATGCTCTTCTGTTTTTCCGTGTGCAGGCTGGAGAGCATATGGCTGAGGAACTCTAAGGTGGGAGAGGATGAGCTGCGGCAACTGCTGGAGGAACTGCGGCTCGAAGGCGTCCGGAGTGACGCTGCCGGCCACACGCGATACACAAGAGATCCGTGAGTTTCAGTAGATACCGACTCACGTGCCGTGAGTCTCAATAGCTACCGACACACGTGCCGTGAGTCTCAGCAGATACCGACACACGTGCCGTGAGTCTCAGTAGATACCGACACACGTGCCGTGAGTCTCAGTAGATACCGACACACGTGCCGCGAGTCTCAGTAGATATACCGACACACGTTCCATGATGACTCAAGCTGACTCGCGTTTCTGTAACAAATATTGTTATAGAAATTATTAAATTATTTGCTTTTCAGCCTATTGTTGATCAAAGTTATTTATTTTAAAAAATCAGTTGGTGTACAATTAGCTCCGGCTGATATTCATTTTATTAAGCCTATATTCAGTTAATATCAGCACTAAATTACTCACCTAATTGATAAACATTAGTCAGTTGTTGATGAATGATGAGTGCCACTGAACAAGCCTCCAATTAATACAAACTTAGCTCGTTAATCCCGGCAGCGGCGGCTGGGTGAAACTTCACGTGACGGACGTCCTCCGTGACCCCGACGGGTGAGTGGGGCTGGTTTGGCTGGGTGAGTGACCTGGGTGATTTACTCTGCACTCTGGGAGTGACCTGGGGTGCTCAGGGTTCTCTGGGCGATCTACGTGGGTCAACCCCTGGTCGTCTTGTGAGCTTTGGGGATGACATTAACTTTACGCGGTGAGTGAGTGCCGCCATCGCACAGCTTTTAGATATCGCCGTAGCGTGTCCTGCAGTGGCCACCAGCGCCCCATAACGACGAAAATAAATGTAATTGTGAAAAACATAGCAATAGACTATGAAGACAAGAGATTACACAGCTTGCATTAGGTATCCATAAATATTTATATATATAATGTAAAACAGAAACATTTTTTGTATCCCTATGCAAGTCTTGCCAAGCTCATGAGAGCTGAGCGGACTGCTTCAAGTCTCCTTCACTCACAGGATTGAAGAGGCCATAGGCCAAGTACTCACGCAACTGCGGTCCGTCAACGCTGAGGACTTCGAGGCTCAGTGGCCAGAAATGCATCGTACCATGCAGGAAGCGGGCGCCTCAGCGCAGGACTGGTTGGAGGTGCTGCTGTGCCGCCCCCACGAGACGAGGCTCGCCATCACAGCCGCGCAGGCGACCATGGCGGAGGACGGGAAGTTCATGATAACGCGCGGTGAGATGCGCGCTTGTTTTTGCTTTTAAACGAACCTGATAAATGAACGTTTTTCTGCATACGAAAAGTCAGAAGTTGGTCAGGGGAATTTCAGATGTGAGTGAGCTTACTGTTATTTAATGAGAAAAGCTAAATGTTTCGTTAAAAGGTATGAAAAAATAAAGTACACCGCAACTTCTTACAAGCTCGTATCCCGCAGACCGTGACCTGGAGGGGGTTGCCCTGATGCTGCCGCACGCTGAAGACTTGACCTTGACGGTGCAGGCGTCACCGGAAGTTCTGAGGACACCCGCGTGGCAGCAGATTACCCGCCACCACCGCGGGGAGTTGTGGCTCCGTCTTCCACTCCAGGGCTCTGAGTTCCTGCCCTGCGACGACCTCCTTCAGCAGCTGGTCGACAGCAGGTGAGGCGTCAACTCTTCCGCTTCCCGCCTTGCATGATAAATGTATTAAGTTTAATGATATCAATGGTCATGCTTGTGGTGTTGGATGAATTTAATGTTATCAATGGTCATGCATGTGGTGTTGGATGAGTTTAATGTTATCAATGGTCATGCGTGTGGTGTTGGATGAGTTTAATGTTATCAATGGTCATGCATGTGGTGTTGGATGAGTTTAATGTTATCAATGGTCATGCATGTGG